>NW_022436997.1:10765505-10876936 GCF_009761245.1 Sapajus apella
AAAAAAGTTCTGTTTAAGCAGAAAATTAACTTGGTTGAACTCAAATTCCAAAATCCGTCATTGCTGTGGTGAGAAACAGCTGACATTTTGTCTAATTCTTTTAGTCTTATGTAGGCTGCTTGAAGTCTGTCTCATACATGCATAGTTCAAGGGCATTGAGAGATTTACGGAGTTTATATTCTGAATTTGGAGCTCCTCTTCTGTGGCTCTCTCCTTTTAATGTTTCATGTGATCTTGACTTACTGCAACCTTGGCCTCCCAGGCTCAAGCGATCCTCCTATCTCAGGCCCCCATGTAGCTGGGACCACAGGTGCATGCCACTATACATGGCTAATTTTTTTAATTTTTAGTAGAGACAGATTTTTGCCACGTTGCTCAACCTACTCTCAAACTCCTGAGCTGAAGCAATCTGTCTGCCTCAGCTTCCTGAAGTGCTAGGCTTACAGGCATGAGCCATGCTCAGGCTGGTCTCAAGCAATCCTCCCACCTTAATCTCCCAAAGTACTGGGATCATGGGTATGAGCCACCATGCCCAGCCAATAATTTTTTTTTTAATCTCTGATTTCAGAAGTTTAATCTTGATGTGTATGCACACATACACACACACATATACACACATACACACATATATATATGCATGTAGAGATATACATGTGACATTGACAATTTTATGTGTTAAATCAACATTGCATTCTTGTGATAAACCTACTTGTTCATGGTGTATGATTTTTTTGCATATATTTTTGTATTTGCATATATTTGCATTTGCATATATTTTTGTATATATCTCCACATGCATATGTATATATTTATTCTGCTTAAGGTTCACTGAGGTTTTTTAGATATTTAAGTTTATTTCTTTCACTAAATTTGGGGACATTTTGGCCATTGTTTTTCAAAAAACTTTAATTTTTGCTTCATTCTTTCTCTCTTTTTCTGAAACTCCAACTATCTGTATATTATACCTTTTGATTTTATACCACAGGTTAAATTTATTTTTTTCTCCAGATTGAATTATGTTGATTAATCTTTTTTTCAAAATCATAGGTTCTTTCTTCTAATAATTTCAATATTCTATTAAGCCCATCCAGTGAATTTTTTATTTTGCATATTGTAATTGTAAGCTTGGTATATTTAATGTTTCTGTTTCTCTGCAAGGTTTCCTATTTGTTGTTTTATTGTTAACTTATTTTCTTTTACATCTTTGAACATAGTTTCATTTGCTGCTTCAAAAATCTTCATCTGCTAAATCCAAGATGTTGGCTATATTAGGATCAATCTCCATGGGCTTCCTTTTTCTCCTGTATATGGAGTGTCATTTCCTATTTGTGTGTGCATGAGTGTGCACACACACACATGTATGTCTAGTGATTTTTATTTTATTCTGGACATTGCGGACAACTTGCTGTACAGCCTATGGCTTCTGTTATGGTTCCTCTGAAGAGATTTAAATTTTTGTTTTAGGCCAGGTGCGGGGGCTTGCATCTATCTGGGAGGCCAAGGTGGGAGAGTTACTTGAACACAGGAGTTTGAGACCAGCCTGGGCAACTCAAGGAGACTTCCTCTCTACTAAAAATTAAAAGATAAGTCAGGCATGGTGGCACGTACCTGTAGTTCCAGCTACTTGGGAGGCTGAGGCCAAGGATTTCTTGAGGCCAGAAGCTTGAGTTTGCGATGAGCTATAATTGTGCCACTGACCTCCAGCCTGGGTGACAGAGCAAGACCCTGTGTCAGGAAAAAAAAAAAAAAGTTCTGTTTAAGCAGAAAATTAACTTGGTTGAACTCAAATTTCAAAATCTGTCATAGCTGTGGTGAGAAACAGCTGACATTTTGTCTAGTTCTTTTAGTCTTATGTAGGCTGCTTGAAGTCTGTCTCCTACATGCATAGTTCAGGGGCACTGAGAGATTTAGAGTTTATATTCTGAATTTGGAGCTCCTCTTCTGTGGCTCGCTCCTTTTAATGCTTTCTCTCAGCACTTTTCAGCTGTGGTGATAGCCCTGAGCTTTATCCTTTGATTTCCTCAAGCCAGGAAGACTGCAAGTTTCTATTTGATTTCAAGATGCCCTGGGAGGTGCCAACTGGTATCTAGCTTCCTTCAGGCGAGAAGCTGTGAAAACAGAAAACTCATTAGTGTGGGTCACTTCTTTGAAGGGTAGACTCCTGTCCAGTTCTGCTTTCTTTTGGCCCCCTTTCAGTGCCTTTAGATTGTTATTTTTAGATAGTTTTTAAAATGTTTCCTCCAGAATTTATAGTTGTTACCTGTGGATTGGTCTTACATGATTTCTTCTTACACAGACCATGTCAGTTATCGTTTGACTTTGTTCATGTTGTTTTCTGACATGCAGATATCTTTTATTTTTATAAATGTAAATTTATCAATATTATCTCTTATTGCCTCTGGATTTTAGGTTACAGTTCTTTCTTCACACCCAAGTTAAACAGAAATTCACCTATGTTTTCTTCTAGTGCTTGTATGGGTTTGTTAAAAATTTTTACATTATTTTCCTAATATAGTCAGAGTTTATATATGAAGTGTGATGTATAATATAATTTTACCTTTTTATGAATGGTTAATTAGTTGTCCCAGGACTATTTATTAAAAGTCCATCTTTGTCCTAATGATATGAGATGTAGCCTTTATCATATTCTAAATTTCCACATACACTGTGGTCTGTTTTGAAATTTATATTCTATTGCACTGGTTTATCTTTTTCTACACTCATTGACATCTCGCTGTTTTAATTATAGAGGCTTTAATGTATGTTTTAGTATAGGAAAGTGTTAGTCCTGACTTGTATATTTTCTTTTTCATTGTTTTCCAATTTCTGTATGTTTACTTTTCACTATAAATTTTTAAATAGTCATATTGTGATGTAATTTTCATAACATACATTTTACCCATTTAACATGTCCAATTTATTATGTTTTAGTATATTCAACATATTTTGTATGTTGGAACTACCATCTCCATTTAATTTTAAAATATCGTCGTCCCTTCTAAAAGAAACCTTATACCCATTATCAGTCACTCCCTATTCTTTCCCCTACATCCTCCCAGCCCTAAACAATCACTATTCTACTTATTTTATTTATTTATTTTTTTGAGACAGAGTCTCCTTCTCTTGCCCAGGCTGGAGTGCAGTGGCATGATCTCAGCTCACTGCAACCTCTGCCTCTTGGATTCAAATGATTCTCATGTCTCAGCCTCCTGAGTAGCTGAGATTACAGGCATGTACAACTGTGCCTGGCTAATTTTTGTATTTTTAGTAGAGACAGGGTTTCATCCTGTTGGCCAAGCTGGCATAAACCTTCTGGTCTCAAGCGACCCACCACCTCAGCCTCCCAAAGTGCTGGGATTACAGGTATGAACCATTTCACCTGGCCTCTGCTTTCTGTCTCTATAAATTTGCCTACTTTGGACATTTCATATAAATAGAATCATATAAAATGTGATCTTTTGTGATTAATCATATAATTTTAGTGCCAACTTAGCATCTTAAAAAAATGCTTGCTGGTATTTTTATTGATATTTCACTAAATTTATAAATTAAGGAGAACTGACATCTTTATGGTATAGAGTTTTCCTACAAGAAGAATCAGAGCCATTTTTCCGTGTGTTCAATTCTAGTTTTCTGTCTTTAGGAATTTGATATTTTTCTCATTTAAATTTTACACATTTCTTGTTAAGTTTATTCCTGTATATTTTATTTCATGATGTATTGCTTTTATAAATGGGATTTGCACTACCATTTTATCTTCTAACTGGTTATTGTTTGTGTTTTAAAAAATTATTGTTTCTAAAGGTTAATTTTACCTTCTTTTATCTTTGAATTATTTTATTGTTTTAGTTGTATTGATTCTCTAAGACTTTCCAAGTATATTCTCATATCATCTTCAAATAGAAATAGGTTTACTTCTTTTGCAGTTCTCTAAGTCTTGCAAGCATCTAAGTGCTTTCCCTTGTCTATAGGCGTTGACTGTTATCTGCAATGTTGAATAACAGAGGAGATAAAAGTCATTCTCACTTTGTTTCTTATCTTAATAGAAATGCTTCTAATGGGAAACAAATCCTTGCATAAGCATACACACCCTGAATGACTTATTTTTGTCTGTTTAATAAATGAATATTTATTTCTCTGTCTCTTGGATTTATGATTAACCTCAAATTTTTGCTTTGGGTTCATAAATCCATTTTGTGACTCACAGTGATATTAGATTACATGGAGTTGTGTTTCAAGCTATATGTTAATGTATGAAATCTGTCCTATAGTCCCTGCTATACTCTAAAATATTTTTGCTAATTTGAATGAGTAAAATGTTATCTTTTGGTATAATCACTCTGGAAAACTTTATAGCAGTATTTACTAAAGCAAGAACACACAATATGATCCAGCAATTTCCCCCTGTATATATCGCAGAGAATGACTGCTATGTCCTACAAAAGACATGGGCTAGAATGTTCATTAAAGCTTTATTCATAGTAGCTAAAAAGTACAAACAATCCAAATTCTCATTGTGAGTAAAATGCATATGAGACAGGAGAGTTCCCTTGACCTCCATGCAGGACTTGCAACAGAGGTGGCTCGTGTTCAGCCCCCATGCGCAAACCCTTTGCAGGAGGAGGAGCATACAGGTGAGCAGGTGCAGGAGCTGAGGCCAATACCTTTGGGTGTCAGCAGGAACAAACTCCATACCAGCCCACAGCAGCATCTAGGGGTTGCCCACGATTTCTGGAGACCTAGAGGGCATGTGTTACAAGCAATCCTCTTTTAGCCCCTTCATCTATGGATGGCTTAAGTGTTAAACAGCTCAGTAGAGAGTCACTGTGACAGCCTTTTTGGGTTCCTGCACCCAGTACATCCCGAATTCTTGTCCGGTGCCCAGGAAGAATCAGGTTACACAAACAGATTAAAGGGTGGTGTCTGCGGAGGATTTTATTGAGCAATCAAAGTGGCTCTCAGTGGGATGGGGGCTTGGAAAGGGAATGGAGTGGGAAGATAATCCCTGACCATCCCCAGCTGAACTATCAACATTCAGATGCTGCTTCTTTCTCCCCTCGGCCACACCACTCTGCTCCCCTGTCAGTGGAGCCTGGGGCTTTTATGAGTACAGGGTGGGGATGTGGTGGGCCATGGTGGTTTTGGAAAAGGCAGCATTTGGGTGGGGAAACAGGAATGCATGTTCTCATTTAGGGTGGCAGATCCAGGCTTGAAAGTGGAGCCTTTGCCAGGGACCCTGCCCTTTTCTACCCAGTATTTCCCTGCCTGCTGTCCGTGTCTTATGATACATTCAAACAATGGAATTCTATACAGCAACAAGAATGAACTGTCTGTGCCTGTTTGCAACCATGTGGATGAATCTCACAACAATGATGAATGAAAGAAACCAGAAACAAAACACCATTTACTGTACGTGTTCATGAACATGAAGTTCAAAGATAGGTTAAAAAAAAAGTCAATGATTACAGAATGGTGACTGGAGGGGAGGGACAATTAGGGGCAGATAATGTTCGGCTTCTTGATCTAGTGTTGGTTCTCTTTCCATGAAAATTTGTGAAGTTTTCTGGATGTATGTTATACTTCAATAAAAATTATTATTTTAACTAAAATTTTTTTCACCAAATTCCAAATGCCAGGGAATGGGGAAGTGACCTTTTATGGACCTTTGGGAAGAAGACTCATAAAGCTGAGGAAATTCTCAATTCACTGCGCAACTGTCATTCTCCTCTTCTTTAGGATGTATAAAACCGTTGTGCCAATGTAGATCAGAACCTAGATGTTTTGTATTTGCATTTTCTTATGCACTTTGAATATTGCATCAGGAATTACTCTACTTCCAAGTAGAGGAGCCAAGTCCTTGAAAGTTGCTCCTGTTGGACACCTGTTTTCCAGAGGGATTGTCATTCTCTCCTGTGTGCTGATTGTCATTTCAGACACATGTGTCGGGTTCTATAGTCAGTAACCTTGTTTCAGGTCTGGAAATCTGCCTGGAAGAACGATTTCAAACTTACTACAGTCAGATTGTTAGCAAAAGCTTGGAAGTTTCCTCCAAGGTGGTGGCATACATCCACAGCTCCACCTGCCAGGGATTAAGCTGGGAATGTGGAAATGTTGATCTCTGGACCCTAAGTGGGCTTGGCATTCTATAGCATTGCTTTCACCTAATCGCAATCTCAGGCCCAGATCATCAGGCTGAGTTGATGAGGACATTTACTTTGAGACATAGTCTTTGCTTTCCTGGGACACTCAGGAGGAGAAATGTGACCTACTTGAAGAATAGGAAGCTGGCACTTCTCAGCATGCCACTTATTTTTATCTTAACAACACTGTGAACCAGGTAAGCTTCTCCTTTCAGTGTTAGAAGCTTCTGAAAGCCAGACATAGGAATTTAAACATGTCTGTAGGGCTCTACAGGATGCATTTGTGAGTCTGCTAATTCCTGGCTCCATTTTATACCTCTAGCCTTGTTTCATTCCTTCTTTCTCACCTACTTTTTATGTTCTTGATGTAGTTTTTGTATTTTTTCATATTTGACTTCCAAGTGTGTGCTAGAATCTTTGCACTTGTTAAACATTCAGGAATTTTGTGTTCCCCTTCTTAAACAGTTGATAGTTTGAAATCAGCCATACTGGGAATATTTACACTATGGATATAGGCAAATGCTGCAAAACAGATCTTCCCCTGACCCCAAGGGAGCCAGGTTACCAGCCCACCCTTGTTTATATCTTTCCTAGAAAAGGTGGAGTCCAAATGTGTTTTTAAAAGGGTTAATGAAATTACCTACTTATTTAGATGTTGTATATTGTTTAAAATATTTCCCTATTCTTAAGAATAATGGCACTGTTTGGGGTCCAAAAATGTTTCAAGGGAAGTACATCTATGAGATTGTTTTTATTGATAGCAAGGGAAAAATAAGATTAATCTAAAACGTGCCATCTAGTCAGCTTGGCTGTAGTGCAACTATTCTGCAAAGGAGTATATTTACATCTGTTGATATGGTGAAAGCTGTTTACATTTCTGTTTATCACATTTTAAGTTGTGTTCCAGAAGAGCTAAGATTCTGGTAAATCTAGTAGTATTGGAAGCAAGTTAGTATCAAGTTCAGTGTGTGATGGCTGCTTAGGGACCATTCAATGCAAATTAGAAGTAATAATAGCACTGGTTTAAAAGGACAAAGAATTAGGGCTGAGAAGGGAAATGACTCCCTACAGAGGACAAGAGCTTTGCGCTGACAAATGTGAATGCTTGGTACACAGCTCTTCTCTCTGCTCTGTCTGGGGACAGAGCTAAGGAGGGGTGGGGACAGAGCAGGGTGATGAAAGCCACAGAGGAAAGCTGCAGTAGCTGCCAGCAGGAGTTCAGGCTGCTCAGCTATCAGACAAAGCTTAGAAAGTGGCTTATATTGGAATAAGTGCAAACAACTAACGGAAAGCAAGTTTGTTATTGAGAGTTAACTGCCCAGCAATCTAAAACTTCTGCAGCAGCACCAAAGAGAGGAGAGAGGTCCCTTCTGGTAAAATGGCAATCCCTGAGCCACAAACGACACTGAGGGCAGCTAGAAAGTGCCCCAAACCTGAAGTGCCCCCAGAGGCATTGCAGCAGAGTGCCTCGGTTCACTGACCATGGGAAGCAATAGCCATGGCCGTGCACTTGCTGCCAGGCACCTGACTGTGCTAACAAACGCTTAACTTCACCTCAGCCACTAAATTCTCACAGCAGTTGGGGAACTGAATCAGAGTGGCACCCAAGGTGACTGCCCAAGGAACTGAGGACTAAACTCTGATTTTTATCTTGCCTAAATTCCTATCTATCTAAGGGGCTTGGGGAGTCATGCCATACAAATCATAAATTTTTATCCGATGGGTTTTATTTAAGCTTGCATATCGTAACTTACTTTCTAACCTGACTCTGCATTAACATTATGGGACAACGAAGAAAATCAAAATATTTTACCCCAAAACATGTTTCTTGGAATGGCCCTGCAAAGCTGTTCTTTATGGGGGAAAATTTGCATCTGTAAAGAATCTCTATTAACATAGCTAGATCTCTTTCTTCCAGACCCTCCTAATCCTAAAGAGATTAACTAAGGGCCAAAGAGGTGGCTCACGCCTGTAATCCCAGCACTTTGGGAGGCTGAGGCAGGGAGATCACCTGAGGTCAGGAGTTTGAGACCAGCTTGACCAACATGGAGAAACCCCCCTCTACTAAAAATACAAAAATTAGCCGGGTGTGGTGGCACGCACTTGTAATCCCAGTTACTCAGGAGGCTGAGGCAGGAGAATTGCTTGAACCTGGGAGGCGGAGGTTGCGGAAAGTGGAGATCATGCCATTGTATTCCAGCCTGGGCAACAAGAGTGAGACCCTGTCTCAAAAAAAAAAAAAAAAAAAAAAAAGAGAGAGCGAGATTAAAATCTGAATAGGAAACATTTGTCTAAGGGCAACCACTGTAAGACTTCAAAGAACTTTGGCCTCCACAATCTTTTATCTTGAACTGAACATTCCCTTTCTATCAATCCCAGGTCATTGGACAAACTCAACCAATTGTCAACAGAAAATGTTTAAATTCACCTATATCCTGGAAGCCCCCACTTTGAGTTGTGCCACCTTTCTGGACCAAACCAATGTATTTCTTAAATGTATTTGATAGATGTCTCATGCCTCTCTAAAATGTATAAAACCAAGCTGTGCCCCGACCACTTTGGGCACATGTTCTCAGGACCTCCTGAGGGCTGTGTCATGGGCCATGGTCACTCACATTTGGCTCAGAATAAATCTCCTTTATTTTGAGACAGAGTCTTGCTCTGTCACCCAGGCTGGAGAGCAATGGCATGATCTCAGCTCACTGCATCCTCCTTCTCCTGGGTTCAAGCAATTCTCCTGCCTCAGCCTCCTGAGTAGCTGTGACTATAGGAGTGCACCACCATGCCCAGCCAATTTTTGTATTTTTAGTAGAGGTGGGGTTTCACCTTGTTGACCAGACTGGTCTCGAACTCCTGACCTTGTGATCTGCCTGCCTTGGCCTCCCAAAGTGCTGGTATTACAGGCGTGAGCCACTGCACCCGACCCAGAGGAAGTCTCTTCAAATATTTTACCCAGTTGGACTCTTCGTCGACCGTACCCAGTGAATACAAGAAGGAGCCAGGATTTGAGTCTCTGCTCCCTACTGCTCAGATCAAAAAGAAGGAAGGATTTGTACTGATGAGAATGGTCTTAAGTGCCAGTGATCAGGCAGATGGACAATGGGTGTATGAGGAATGAGGACGTAAGTACTATGAGAACAGTCAGAGAAGCTTGTGGCAGATGGAGATTTGGGGACAAGACAGGAGACCCACAGCCTTGAACCAGAGGGAGACAAAACCCACCTAGAAATCCTAGAAAAGCTGTCATCTACCAGCTAAATTATCCCATATATTCAGGCCATTGCTGAGCCTCTGTTCTGTTCAAGGCGGCCACAATTGTGGGATTTGAGTATTTAGGTCATTAGTAAAAGTTCTAGCCAAGGCTTACTCTCATCTTTCCTTTAGTAGCTCAGTAATATCATCACGCTCTGAGCGAGCCCGTGCCAATTCAGGACAGTTTTCTGAAAGGGACCATGCTGAGGTGCTTGGTGGATTATCATCGTGTAGGAGAACCTCATCAAGGCAGGGGATGGAGATGGAAATTCAGAGTTCTTGGGACGGTCAGGAGCAACCCCAAACACAGAGCTAGACTTCAAGGAGAAAATGGAAATCTGTGTACATGGAACAAGGTGAGTGTGGAAAGTTTGGTTGGATGAGCAAGCGGTTCCACCTCATGCACTCCTTGTGTTCATCTCTGAAGACTACTACTGCTTATCAAAGGACACCAGGCAGTATGCTCCTCACTGGCTGATAGAATTTCTTGTGGATTGCTGGTCACGTAACAGTGAATCAAATCACCACACAGACATACTGGGGGACCAGACCTTATTGAATTTGTGGAAGTCTTAGCTCCCATTGAACACAACCTTGACTTTTGCAGGTGGTTTCAGAGTTTCCAGATCCAGCAGCACCAAAGGCAAGCTCTGGTTTCTGAGAAGTGAGCAAGATGTCCTGGAGCTGGAGGGCAGCAGCATCCTCCTGGAGGACCCATGTTTTCTCTGGACAGCTTTGTCTTTTTAAAACAGTTTTGAGATATAATTACATGCCACAACATTCACCTGTTTTAAGTGTACAGTGCAATGGTTTCTAGTATATTTAAAGAGTTGTAACTATACTACACAATCTAATTGCAGAACATTTCCATCACCCCAAAAAGAAATCTCTTGACCATTTGTACTGATACCCCATTTTTACCCCCAAGGCCTAGGCAGCTACTACTCTATTTTCTGTGAACAGTTTTATATGCTGATGAAAACAGAAGATGTTTTGCAAACACAGCTTCTGCCCTGCACCTGGAGTGAAGCAAAATACACAAAGCTTAACTGTTTTTGCGTAATCTGATGTTCCCATAAAATAAAAAATGTATTAGGTTTAACAAGTTTCATTGTTAAAAGATACAGTCACCTAATGCTTATCATCTTTTAATATATATTCTGTAAAAGATTAGTGAAACTCATTAACTGACTTAAAGGTCCAAACTTTTACATTGCTAGATAATTGTAGAGCTGCCCTTGAGAAAGTAGGATAAATGCTTAGATTTTTTATTTGCTTACTATTTTCTTGTCCTCTGAAATTCCATGTCATTGATTTAACTTGTACCCTCGGGTGCTGTTCAGAATATGAGTACACAGCAGACTTCATGAGGAAGTTGGCCCAATGTTTGAACTCCTCAGAGCCTCCCAGATGTACTTGAATCTTGTCTTATTTACTGTACTATGAGATGGTTTAGTGTGGACTGCTCTGTCTCCTTTCTCTGAAGGACCCTCTCCTCCTGCAGTTCTCATCTTTCCCTTCTGTATTGTCAGGCTTCCCATCTACTGGACCATTTGTGTGAGATGCAAGCTTGCTACAATTTCTTCCATTTACAAAAACCCTCTCTTGGATAGGGCTTCTCCTCCAAATACCGCTCATTATCTCTGATTCCCTTTTCAGAAAATTCTCTGATGAAATAAGATAGCTGTCTAAGGTAGCTGTCCCCATATCTTTAATTCCCTCAGGTAGGGCTTTGCATCTCACTCCACCAAAACAGGCTACAGCATTGCTGCCAGTGACCATATGTGGCCAATCCAACAGTTAATCCTCAGCCTCCCATGGTTTATCGGTTGTATTTGACATGTTGATCACTCTTTCCTTCTTGAAGTACTTTTTCCCCTGGCCTCAGGAACAGCACTGTCTCTTGGCTCAGCTGCCTCACTGCTGTTCCTCTTCATTCTGCCATGTTGGCTACCACTCATCATGATCAACCACTACAGGGTGGAGATTTTCAAGGCTTGATCTTATACCTCTCTTCTCCTCTGCCTGGAACACCCTCCAGGTATCTCATACAGGCTGGTGTGTTTTAAATACTCTCTATGCTGGCTTCCAAATTTGTATCTCCAACCCTATCCCAGCTCTCTTAAAACAAAGGGAGTTCAAGAGAGTTGTTTATGGAGATGCTGGAAATGTTAGAGCATCTGTCCTTGGACTGTTTCTCTTCTCTCTCTGCACTCCCTCCCTTAGGGGTCTCATCCAGTCCCATGGTTTTATTTTAATAAAGTTCAGCTTATCAATTTTTTTTCTTTTATGAATCATGAATTTGGCATTGCATCTAAAAACTCATCACTAAACCCAAGGTCACATAGATTTAATCTTATATTTTCTTCTACAAATTATATGGCTTTGTATTTGACATTTCAGCCCATGATCCATTTTGAGTTGCTTTTTTGTGAAAAGTGTAGAGTTCTATGCCTGTTTCACTTTTTGTATGTGGACATCCGGTTGTCTCAGCACCAGTTGTTGAAAAGATAATTCTTTCTCTACTTAATTTGCCTTTGCCAAAGATTGGTTGATTACATTATGTGGATCTATTTCTGGGCTCTATTTTTCTCCCATGTCTCATGGCTTTCAATATCATTTAGATGCTGACAACTGTTCACTTTACACATCTTGTCTGGCCTTCCCCTCTGAAGTCCACTGCCTCCCTGTTGTTACCATTGAATGCCTAACAGACATCTCAAACTGAACACGTCCAAACGAACGTGATCTCCCTCTCCCCTACCCAGCCTGCTTCTCCTCCCATCTCAGTTAATGGAGACTCCATCTTTCCTGGTGCTCAGGAAAAAAAAAATTTGACTTCTCTTATTCTCTTACCCTTCTCATCACATCAAGAAATTCTGTTGGTTCTACTTCAAAATACATCAAGAATTGATCACTTCTCACCATCTCCACAGCTACCTTGCTGGTCCAAGCCCCCATCACCCCTGGCCTGGCTCACTCACAGCCTCCTGACTGGTCTCTCTGCCTCTGCCCTTGCTTTACTGTGGTCTGCTGTCCATGGAGCAGCTAGAGGGGTCCTATTAAAAGCCAGATCCACCAGGCATGGTGGCTCACACCTGTAATCCCAGCACTTCGGGAGGCCAAGGCAGGCAGGTCGCCTGGGGTTGAGAGTTCAAGACTAGTCTGACCAACATGCAGAAACCCCATCTCTACTAAAAATACAAAATTGGCAGGGCATGGTGGCACATACCTGTAATCCCAGCTACTCAGGAGGCTAAGGCAGGATAATCTCTTGAACTTGGGAGGTGGAGGTTGTGGTAAGCCAAGATTGTGCCATTGCACTCTAGCCTGGGCAATAGGGGTGAAACTCCATCTTAAAAAAAAAAAAAAAAAAAGCCAGATCATGGATCACTGTCCTGCTCACTGCCCTACAATGTCTTCTCTTGAATTCCGAGTAAGTTCCAGAGACCTTACAGTAGCCTCTCTGGCCTTTCTCACTTGCCCTCCCCACTCAGCTCTGCAACCTCACCTCTTACTGCTCACCCTTGTCCACTTAGCCCCGCCACCCTGGCCTCCTCCTTGTTCTTTGGACATCATGCATAAGTTCTTGCTCAGGGCCTTGTACCGGCTCCCTCTGCCTGGTACCTTCCCCAAGATATCTGCAGGGCCTGCTTCCTCACCTCCTTTAAGTCTTTGCTCAAACATCACCTTCTCTGACCAATCCATTGAAACTCCCCATGCTGCTGGCACTCTTCACCCTCTCACCTTGGTCAATCTCCCCTCCTCTCTAACATGTGATTTACTTATTTGTAAGTTCTATGAGGGCAGGAGTTTCATGTCTGTGATATTCCCAGTGCCTTCAGCCTTGCCTGCTTCATCCTTGGTTATTGACACATGTTTGCAGAGTGAATGAATGGCAGAAAAGGTGACTGGCAGGTCATTCCCTGATCGAATGTCTGCATATGCAGCACACTTGTTGCCTGGGGGGCTAGGAACCTATGAGAGCTGGTGTAGTAAGGAGAGGGCTGCCTGCAGTGGAGCAGCCTACAGGCCTGTCCTTCATTGTGGCCAAAATGGTGGTAGTTGTGGTAGTTCCCTGGCTTAAGTGTCATTGAGTCACTGGCTGAGCTAGGAATCTGGGGTGTGGTAACTGTTGGAGGCTGGAGCTGGGGGAGTGGAGCAGGCTGGGTAGGGAAGGTCTGTCATGTTCCCGGGTGAGGGAAGGGTGTGCTGGTGTGGCTCCTGCAGGCCTCTGAGGAAGCCTGTCTCACCCCTTGACACAGCAGCATTTGAGTCCCCCCCTCCCCACAGGACATCAACAGCTAGCACGGTTGACTTTGAGGCATTGGGCAAGGGAGGCCGCTTGTCCAGCTCCTTCTCGCCCATCCTTCTGCATCCCCCCTCCACCTCCCCTGCCACAGCCCCGCTAAGGAGTGGAGACGCAAAGGAGGGAAGGCGGGAAGGGGGGCAGGCCCTCCATGCGACTTCTCTGCAGTCCTGGCCCCTGGCTTTTCTGGCTAGACAAGTGAGAGGAAACCTTGCTGGAGGTGAGGTCAAGACTGTGACATGGACTGAGCTGAGGGTAGGGCCCAAGCTCTATCAGAATGTCACTGAGGGAGGAGGTAAAAGAGCAATCCTACATGTTATGTTAGTTAAATAAAGCAACTAAGGGAAAACAGATGTTTTAAGGACTGAATTTGCAAATCCAAACATGAAGAACAACAAAGAGTTGCTATCTTTACTTCATGAGACAGCTTTACTCAAGATAGCAAGCAAAACAGGCCGGGTGTGGTGGCTCACACCTGTAATCCCAGCCCTCTGGGAGGCCCAAACGGGTGGATCACTTGAGGTCAGGAGTTCGAGACCAACATAGTGAATCCCCATCTCTACTAAAAATGTAAAAAGTTAACTGGGCATGGTGGTGGGTACCACCACTCCCAACTACTGGGGAGGCTGAGGTGGGAGAATCGCTTGAACCCAGGAGGCAGAGGTTGCAGTGAGCCAAGATCATACCACTGCACTCCAGTCTGGGCGACAGGGTAAGACTCTGTCTCAAAAAAAAAAATAAAGAAAGAAAAAAAAAGAAAAGAGAGATAGTAAGCAAAACAAATCTAATATACCTGACTAGTTCGAGCAGGGAAACACCTTGAGAGGCCACAGGTCCTGGTATCAGGCCATGCTATTTTGCTTCCACAGGGACAGTCCCACTCATAATCAGAGAGATGGCACTTGGCTTGAGTTTCTGTCTCACCAACATATGCTGGTGAATCCTGGGTCATAGAATCACAGCATTTTGGAGCTGAAAGACGGAAGTTAGTTCAATTTTTCATGATACACATGATGAGGCAGGTTCAGAGAGGTGGATGGCTTGTTCAGGATCACACAGCAAATTGAGGTTGTAATAGAATAATGGCCCCCAACAATGTCTACCTGCAAATCCCCAGCACCTGTATATTCCCTTACATGGCAAAAGGATCTTGAAATGGCAGAGGGGTGGATAATCCTGGAGTATCCAGGGATAATCCCAAGTGTCATGTAAGAGGGAAGCAGGAGAGTCACTGTCAAAGAGGGAATGTGACGATCGAAGCAGAGGTCAGAGTGACACAGTCATGAGTCAAGGAAGCAGGTAGCTTCTAGAAACTGGAAAAATGTCAGGGTTACTCTGCCCTGAACAGTCTGATAAGCTCTAGAGTGAGGAACAGCCTTCTCTGCTGGCAGGGCGAAGGGAGAAATCTGTAACTGTATGTTTCTCACAATCTGAACTTTCATCACGGACCTCCAGAAAACAACAACCCAGGTAACCCAGACAATGACAAGTGACACTTCACAGGCAGAGTTAGGTCAGTTTGAGTCCACCCAGACAACATTCATGCTTTTCCAAAGAGGTGGCTTCAGAGTGGGGCAGATTGCAGAATTATGAATACAAAATTAATTATGAAAGTATTTATATAGGGCTGGGCATGGTGGCTCAGACCTGTAGTCCCAGCACTTTGGGAGGCTGAGGTGGGCAGATCACAAGGTCAGGAGATCAAGACCATCCTGGCCAACATAGTGAAACCCCGTTTCTACTAAAAACACAAAAGTTAGCTGGGCGTGGTGATGTGTGCCTGTAGTCCCAGCTGCTCAGGACGCTGAGGCAGGGAAATCACTTGGACCCAGGAGGCAGAGGTTGCAGTGAGCTGAGATCATGCCACTACACTCCAGCCTGGTGACAGATCAAGACTCCGTCTCCAAAAAAGAAAAAAATAGAAAAAAAAAAAACAAAGTATTTATATAGAATGAGAAAAAAACCCACCCAAATGGCAAATTTTAAAAAGCTGAAATATACCTTAAATAGCGCTAAATCTAGGAAAATAGCCTATTATTTTAATTAAGTCATAGCTTCTATGTTCTCTCCCCTTTTTTTGGCTGCATACTCTTTGATTATCTACCAGATTCAAATAGAAAGATAATACTTTCTATTTAACATAATTTTTAATTAACATATTTTCCTTTACAAGAGTGATCAAAATTTATTTCACTTGGAACTACCAAACTTCATCAGGACAAGAAGTTTCAGATATGTTAAAATGTGTTCTGATGTGTTGGGATACATGAAACGTGCAACTCCCACATAGGCGTACTCGGTGTTGGTAGGATTTTCCAAGTCATGTCACACAAGCACAGAGATTCCAACAAAGTTTATTTTACCAAAAACAGGAACAGTGTGGTGCATATGTAATCATATAAGCTTCATTATTGAAACTATGACTGATAAGGAAGAACTTCCATTCTGAATAGTGTTGATGAGATCTGAATTTTCTGCTTATAATTTTACTCATCTTGATGATTCAAGGAATTTTCCATAGATCAGCTTCTGCCTCTGTGCATTTCAAACCCATTTCTTCTCCTACCCACATACTTCTGTTGTTGGGGCCCCCAAGACATGTTCATGTTACAATCCGACCACTGGCCCTCAACCCTCAGGGCCAGGCTGGGGAAGTTGGCTCAGAGGGTGGCAAAGGTGTTCTTGCATCAGAGCAGCTGGCAGTAACTGCATGTGGAAGTGACTGCAAACCATGTAGAAGATCTCACTAAACCCAAATTACATGTGTTCCCAACTTTATTTCTCTTACTGCATCCCCTAAACACTTGTGACTGTTCCCCCATCACCTGGCCTTCAGGTGAAGTGACAGAGATAGGGAAGGTTGGTGTTGAGTTAGGCAGTGTCTTATTCAATCGAGGTTAAAATATCTTACTTTTAGAAAGCTTATGGAAATTTATGACCATGTTTCGAGGGTCTGGGAAGTTACCTGTACAGGAGAGGGACCTGAAACTGGAACTTCAGAGCCCTACCTAAGTCAGCTGCGAGGCGCCTTCTATGTACAGCATCAAGCAACCTCCAGATCTTTCCTGTAGATCTACTTCTAGAGACAGGTTGACCTTGAGACCCGAGGAAGTGGAGACTCGGTTTACATTCGAATAGCCAAAAGGCCATTTAGAATGTTTCCCCCACAACAAGGGACACTGTTTCCAAAACTCAAGCTTCCACCATTTGGGAGGCAGATAACTAACTGAAGCTCTTATAAGTTTTTTCAGTGTCTACTCATTATGTTCTTAACATTATTTTCCCCTCAGTACTAGCCATTTTCCTTCTTATATCTTCAAGAACACCTTGACAATATTTGAGTTATCTGGTGTTACTTGCTAAGTTAGTGATTTTGTAAACTGGGGTCTACACATTTTGTGTGTGTGTGTGTTTTGAGACAGGGTCTCTCTGTCACCCTGGCTGGAGTGCAATGGCACAATCATGGCTCACTGCATCCTCAGCCTCCTGGGCTGAAACGATCCCCCTGCCTCAGTCTCCAGAATAGCTGGGACTATACCCTGGCTAATTTTTAAATATTTTTGTAGAGGAAGAGATCTCCCTGTGTTGTTTAGGCTGGTCTTGAGCTCCTGAGCTCAAGTGATACTCCTGCCTTGGCCTCCCAAAGTGCTAGAATTACAGGCTTAAGCCATCACACCCAGCCCACATGTTCTTTAAGAGAATTCTAAAATGTAATGTTGAGTAAAATGGTACAGGCACTCTGGGAAGGTTTGGAAGTTTCTTTTAAAACTAAACATACAATTATCCTACAACCCAGAATTCTCACTCTTGGAATTTTTTCCCCAGAGAAATGAAAACTTACATTCAAACAAAGATCTGTCCACAGGTGCAGCTTTATAATAGCCCAGATCTGGAAACAAGCCAGATGTACTTCCATGGGTAAATGGTTAAAGACATGGCAGCACATCCACACCATGGAATACTGCTCAGCAGTGAAAGGAGCAAACATTGATGCAACAATTTGGGTGGGTCTTAAGGGAATTATGCTGAGTACAAGCAGACAGTCCTAAGAGGTTGCATACTATATGATCCCATATATATATAACTTTTTTGAAATAAAAAATTATTGATGTGGAGTATATAGAGCGGTTGTCAGGGGCTTAGGGGGTGCATGTGGTACATGAGGGAGGGGTGTGTGGCTAGAGAAGGGCAGCTCCAGGGATCCTTGTGGTGATGGAGTTGGTGTGTATCTTGCTATGGTGATGGATATGTGAACCTACACATGTGATAAAAGTGCATAGAACTAAACACAAAATAACACAGAAAAATAAATACAAAGGAGTGAGTGCATGTTCGACTGGTAAAATCTGGTTAAGATTAGTGGATTGTATCAATGTCGATTTCCTAGTTGTGATATTACTGTAATTTTACAAGATGTTACCATTGGGGAAACTGGGTGAAGGGCACATGCGATCTTTGTATTATTTCTTCCAAGGGCATGTGAATCCACAATTATCTCAAAATAATAAGTTTAATTTTTTAAAAAGCTTCATGGATATTTTGATAGGATAAAGAGATGAGTGTCAGTATATTTGAGATGCCCCAGGTGACCCCTTTATAGCTTTATAACCAAGTTCCCCTGCTGGCCATCAGCACCTTCATTGGCAAGAGTGTTTATTGCCTGGCATTTTGCACTGAAGAGTAACAACTGCTAGTCAAGAACTGAGTCAAGGGACAGGTGCCCCAATGAGAGCAGGCCAAATGTCAGGTGCTGGCACAAAAGGCAGGACTGAGAAAAATTCTTATGGACCCCCAGTGTTGACTTTATTATTATAATGCTACATAAATACACAAAAGCTCATATACAGCTATAAAGCCAAAACAAATTTCTGAACCAAATATAATAAAAACTACAAAACCAATAAAATTCATATTAGTGGCGTTAATCTAATGTGATGAATGTTGCTGGTGTGCTGAAAATAAATTGCTGATCACAAAGAAGAGATTATGCTGACACTGTTTCAGAGCTTTCCTCCCATCTATGTTCTGAACTGTGTTTCTTTACTTACAACTTGAACTTTCTAGGGAGCCAGGGAGCAAGTAAGAAAAGGCCTCAGATGTAACCGGAACCGCTTGTTCTCTACCTTAGCAACACACATCTTACTCTGATACAGCTCTGATCAACTTCACCATCTAGTCTCCTGGCCTTTGCAAAGACATATATGTCTGTTGCAGGGGTAGGAGAGACAGCTTTCGCAGGCTGTCCCCTTATGAAACGACAACAAAGAATCTAACAGTTATAGCAAGATGGAACGATGATGAAAAGCAGATGCAGAAACTAAATATTTTAGCAATTGAGAGGAAAATGCACAGTGCTGCTGAGAAAATCACTGTATGACTGCAGAGCACAATAAATAATATTCATAGTAATGACCCTGAGTAATAAATGAAAGGTTGAATTATGTTGAGAATCTCATGTTTAGAAAGGCTTAGGCAGTCCCGACCGGACTCTTGCATGTTTTTGAGTTCTGGTTCTTCAATGTGCACACTTCAGTTATCTCAAAACCTGTGCATTTGTGGACATTCCTTCTCAGAAGAGAGAAGGATGGCTTTGCATCTGTGTGTGTGTGTGTGTGTGTGTGTGTGTGTGTGTGTGTGGTGGGATGGGGGAAGGGAGATTGCATTCTATGTCATTTAGAACCAATGGCCTCATATACAATAAACAGTGCCCCCCAACACTTAAGGCTGCTGATAATTGTCCCCTACTTCAGGATTTTGAGACAGCACATCCGACCTTCTGAGCTTTCATCTTCACACCTCTTCATGCCTCTTATGACAGATAATTATGGTTTAGTATGAGCATTAACAGGAAATCAGATCTCTTATCTTCACGTTGGGCACTTAAATGAATATTTTAAAGCAAATTATTAATAACTGTGCTTGAGAAAATGACATCAGTGAAATCTTCTGAGATATTGAATTGTTGTATTATGTGTGTGGAAGAAAAAGGCTATTTCAATGATAAATAGGAAAATTTATCTGAAGTAATTAAATATTAATTTGTCCAGCAAATATTTATTATATACCCTCAATATCCAAGATATCTTATTAGAGACCGCAGAGTACACAAAGGCATATATAATTCAGTTCCTGATCAAACAGAGTTTTACAACCCTGTAGTTTAAGAAACACTTATTGTTTAAAAAGAACTGCAGTATAGCCCGGGCATGATGGCTTACCCCTATAATCCCAGCACTTTAGGGCTGAGGCGGGTAGATCACAAGGTCAGGAGATCGAGACTATCCTGGCCAACATGGTAAAACCCTGTCTCTACTAAAAATACAAAAAAATTAGCTGGGCATGCTGGCACATGTCTGTAGTCCCAGCTACTCAGAGGGCTGAGGCAGGAGAATTGCTTGAACCCGGGAGGTGGAGGCTGCAGAGGGCACAAAGCTCCTCTCAAAAAAAAAAAAAAAAAAAAAGACCTGCAGTATAAAAAAAAAAAAGTCAAAAATGTAGGACAAGCTTAACACTTGAGGAGGTAAGAAGGGGGGGCGTCTTATGAGAAGGGACGCCTTAGCTGCCCTTGGAAGGGTGGACAGTACAGTGAAGGGCAGGAATGGGGAAGGGGGAGTGCCCCAAGGGGGGAGGGTGTGGGTAGAGTCATGGGGGAGACAGGCAAGCAAGCAGTTAGTTCTTCTGGACTGTGAAATACCCATCGGGGAGTATGGCAGAGACCAGATGGTTTTAAGTAAAGCGTCTTAAATGCTGGGCTAAGGATTCAGCTTTACTCTTTGGGAAGTGGGGTAACTAATAGGTGACACAAGGGGAGACAATGAGAAGGGAAGCCTGATTAGGAGACCACCGCAGGGGTCCAGCTAGAGGGCCTGAGAGGGGAAGTGGCAATTTAAAAATAGCGTTGGGAATGCTGACAAGGCTGTGTCAAGCCAAGTCTGGAGGAAGACGAGCCAGCGAGTTACATTGTGATGGTGTTCTGGCCTCCTGCAGCGTGTTTCATCAGGATATACAAGTTACAGCAGGGAAGGGGTCCCAGCCTCCAAGATACCTTCTCTCTGCCTAGAAGGGCTTCCCTACCTTTCATATTCTGAAAGCAATTTACGAACTCTACTTTATATACAGGCTGATATTTTGTAATTTTGAACTGATTCCATGCTCAAATGGTTTCATGAGATGTGCCTTGGATCTCCAAGAGGGTAAGCCATACCTGCTGGGAGTCCCAGACTTATCACCAGAATTGATCAGGATCTTTCCTACTTGCTGAGAGTGTGCTTGGCATATAGTATGTGCACGGCAAATGCAAAAGCTTATAACCGTGATTTCTATGAAAGGCGTAGCTCAAGTCAGACCCTCACTGATTGGTCTGTTCATTCAGCCAAGCATGCCGAGCCCCTGCAACATGCAAGGAGCTAAGCCACTTCTGTGACTGCCAGTCCGGTGACTGCTCCTTCTCTGAAATCTGCTCTCAGAAGAGTGTGGGCACATCCTGGGTTTGCCTCATAGGCAAGTTCATCCTTTGGGAGACAGAGGGGTTGGCGGGTCATCTACTGAGTGGGACCTAGATGACCACCAGAGAGGAGTGGATGCAACATCATTTCTGTGGAGATCCTAAGCAGCAAGCCATCATGTCATCACAAAATGTGTCATCGTGAAGGAAACAGGATTGCTGGTTGTCTTGGTCCATTTGAGCTGCTTTATAAAAGTCCCACAGACTTATAAACAACAGAATTGTATTTCTCACAGTTCTGGAGGGTGGGAAGTCCAAGATCAAGGTACAAGCAGATCTGTTGTCTGGTGAGGATCCGTTTCCTGGCTTACAGACAGCCACTTTCTCATTGTGTCCTCATGTGGCTGAAAGAGAAAGAGAGAGAGATATTCTCTCTTATGTCTCTTCATAAGGGCACCAGTTCCATTCATAAAGCCTCCACCCTTATGACCTAATTACCTCCCAAAGGCCACACCTTCTAATACCATCACATTGATAAAAATCCTACAATTTTAACATATGAATGTTCAGTTCCTTACACTAATACATGTGGTAGCAACAGCAGCTGCTACTCATGGCGTGCTCTGTGAATTACACCTTATTCCCCTCATGGTCACCCCGTCAACCATTTTACAGATACAGAAACTTGTTTTCACAGGACTTATGTAATATTCCCCAGGTGACATAGCTCCTAAACTGGATTAGAACAAACTGGCTCCAAAGCTTAGGCCTGATACAGCTCACACCCTTAACCTCTCTTCTGTCCCTTTGGATGTGAAATAGGATTGCATTTGGCTGCAGGTAACAGAATCTGACCATGGCCCAAACAGGTGAGGCATTCATTACCTTATATCCAGTGCTTAGCACAATGCCTGTTATGTTTGTTAAATGAATACAAGAGCAATTTCCTTAAATAATAATTCTGCTAATATCTTGCGTCAGTATAACATTTTATTGTTAGTGTTCACTCCTGACAGTTTCTGGAAGTACCAGCATTCTCATTTAATAGGTAAGAGAGAAGACCCTATGCTGTTTTACCTATGAAGACAACTCTGTGCAGAGGCCAGGATAGGTTTTAATGTAGCCATTTTGCAGAGGAGAAAACTGAGGCTTAGGAAGTTTGAATGACTGTCTAAAGCCACAGAGGGAGGACACTGCAGTGTAGAATTCAAAAGTTGTTTTTCTGATTTTGAGGTTAGTAGCACTTCTCCATTGCTATACGCTCTCCTCCAAATAACATGGTAGAATCTAAGGTGCTTATAATTTCTTTTCTCATTAGCATTTCTTTCTTTCTTTCTTTCTCTCATTCTCTCTCTCTTTCTTTCTTTCTTCTTTCTTTCTTTCTTTCTTCTTTCTTTCCTTTCTCCTTCCTTCCTTCTTCTTCCTCTTCTTCTTCTTCTTCCTTTCTTTCTCTTTCTTTCTTTTCTTCCTTTCTTCCTTTCTTTCCTTTCTTTCCTTTCTTCTTTCTTTCTTTCTTGAGGCCAGTTCTGGCTCTGTCATCCAGGCTGGAGTACAGTGACATGATCTCAACTCACTGCAACCTCTGCCTCAAGCAGTCCTCCCACCTCAGCCTCCCAAGAAGCTGGCATTACAGGTGTGCACCACTATACCCAATATATTTTTGTATTATTTTGTAGAGACACGGTTTCACCATGTTGCCCAGGCTGGTCTCAAACTCCTGGACTCAAAACAATCTGCCAGCCTCGGGTGGTGTGAGGCACAGTGCCGGGCTTATTTATTCTTTGTTTTTGGAGACAGGATCTCACTCTGTTGCCCAGGCTAAGGTGCAGTGGCAGTGACAGCTCACTACAGCCTCAATCTCCTGGGCTTAAGCATCCTCTGCCTTTGCCTTCCTTAGTGCTGGGCTGGTAGGTGTAAGTCATCCTCATTAGCATTCTTTAAAAAATGTGTGTAGACATTTTACTAAGGAGGTGTTTTATTGAACAAAATTAGTGAGATATGGCTTGGTGAGGAATGGTGATGGTTCGCAGTAGCTTCTGCCCTCTCCTGCCCTCCCCTGCCTTCCCCTCCCCTCCCTGTGTGTTCTTGGGCCTGCTTTGGAAAGCATCTGTGAGGCCATGTGCTGAAGGCAAGGAGAGAAAACGTATTAGGTTCTCTAATATGATAATAATATAAAAGAAACTTATGGTGCCCCACAGGGAGAGAATTACAAATGGCTGAAAGGTGACTATTTAACGTACAAGCCTTTTGTTAGGGTGTAAAAATAAATGGAGGAAAATAGAGTGCAGAAAGAACCTGCAGCAAGTGGAAGGCAGGTGGGCCCGCTTTGCTGGCGCCTCGGCTGCAGCCACCACCCCGCGTAATGACGGCCATTTTCCAAATAGCTCTGCAGCCTCGCACTTCTTGGCCTGTCTTAAGAGCTTTCTAGAGCTCCTAGTGAATGAAGAGCGGCTTTGTCCTGGTCTCTCTTGCCCGGCTCCTTCAGGCCTCATCCTCGCCACCTCCCTCAGGGCATGGCTCCCGTCCTTGGGCCAGGCAGCAGGTTGCGGAGAGGACCAAGCTCCTTTCTTCATTGCTCCCTCAACCAAGTCTGTCATACTAGGACAGTCTATGTGCACGCTTGGGGTACACTAGGGGTAGCCCTGTGAGGGACCAAGGAGCCCGTCTCCCAGGGAAATGGGGCCTTTGCTGGCACGCACAGTCAGGGGCCTCTGGGTACTCTGGTCTCTGGCACAGCCCTTTTTCTTCCCAAACTACCAGGTAGTTTGTAGTGAGCTCTTTCCCTCGTGGGGATACCCAAGGGCCTGCACCCTGGATGTGCAGCCCAGGGTGGGAGTTCTGTCTACGGCCCTCTTGGTGCAGGCCTCAGTCTGCCGTGAGTCTGCCCAGTACCTCCTACTAACCTCCCTGGGGGGATG
The DNA here is from genome assembly GCF_009761245.1 of Sapajus apella. Classification (NCBI taxonomy): domain Eukaryota; kingdom Metazoa; phylum Chordata; class Mammalia; order Primates; family Cebidae; genus Sapajus; species Sapajus apella. The sequence goes on from NW_022436997.1 coordinate 10,789,569, forward strand.
CTGCGAGGACATTCCATGTGGGCTCATTTCTTCCCTGAGATCCAGCTGCGTTTCACCAAGGCCACTGGCCATTCAGTTAGTCAATTCTCCACTTGTTTCCCCAAATCCTTCCCTATTTCAGGCTTTTGAAGCTTAGGCCCTGGTACAGCCCACACCCTTAACCTCTCTTCCATTCCTTTGGATGTGAAATAGGATTACATTTGGCTGCAGGTAACAGAATCCAACCATGGCCCAAATGGATGAAGCTTTCACTACCTTATGTCCAGTGCTCAGCACAAGGCCTATTGTGTTTGTTAAATGAATACAAGAGTGAGTAATTTCCTTAAATAATAATTCTGAGGTTGGGTGCAGTGGCTCACGTCTGTAATCCCAGCAATTTGGGAGGCAGAGGTGGGTGGATCACTTGAGGTCAGCAATTCAAGACCAGCCTGACCAGCATGGTGAAACCCTGTCTCTACTAAAAATGCAAAAATTAGCCAGGCATAGTGGCATGTGCCTGTAATCCCAGCTACTCAGGAGGCTGAGGCAGGAGAATCTCTTGAACTCAGGAAGTGGAGGTTGCAGTGAACTGAGATTGTGCCACTGCACTACAGCCTGGGTGGCTGAATGTGACTCTGTCTCAAAAGAAATAAAAAGTAAGAAAAATAAAAATAAAAATAAAATCTGAGAACTTATTCCTGAGAAGAACCCTGGCCCTCCACCTGCTACAGACTTAATAACTGCAGCGTTCTTTCTCCTCCGCCCCAGCCTACTACATTCCTCCCACCTGCTGATCTTTTTGTTCCCCTGTCCCGCAGGTGGTCTTCATGAGCTTGAAGTTTTCTTCTAAGCTTTTCTTTCTGGTTGCTGTTCTCTTCGCTCTGACCTCTTGTTGGCACAAACAAGCCAGATAGCCCCATCTCAGCGTGGCGTAGAGGAAATGATTGGTTCCCTTCAGGACCATATTGGGTAGGGTTGGGGTAGAAGGTCCCGGGCACTGAGTGGGGACAGGAGGCTTGTCTTGTCTTCATTTACCTCCACCACCACCCGCTCTCCACCATTTGGGCCTCGGACCTGCACCTCTGTTGTTCCAGCTGAGCCCCTACGTGGGCCTGGCTTCTGACTCAGGAAAGAAGGCCTGGTCTGCAGCACCTGGGAGGATGTGCTGTGAGGCAGGTGCAGGGACTCCCACAGGCTGAGGCCTGCATTTTGGTTCCTGGAGAATTTGAGAATCAGCCAGCTCTCTACGCATCATGCAAGTAAGCAGGTCATGTGAGCCACCGCCCTGGGTCTGCTTCTGCGATGTGCCCGTCCTGCCTCACTTCCTGCTGCGAGGCCAGAGCCTGAGCCAGAGCTTCGGTCTCCCTGCCCTTGCATCACCATGGGCTTTCCCCCGCTGTCCTAGCTGCCTGTGTTCCTTAGTTGCTGAAAATACAGGGCCAGAGTGCCTGCTGCACATGCTTGCAGTCAGAAGTTGCAGATGAGCACTGGGATAGCTTCACTTTCTTCAGACAGAACCTGATAATGCAACTCCACTTCTGCTGCCTTTCTAAGACAAGGTAAGCACATGCAGAATTCAGTTTCAGAGTTTTGTCAGCAGGAGCCAGCCCCCCAAGCCTGGGAACTTGGATAGCATCAGGTATCTGGACTTGTGAAGCAGGGGGCTGGGTCCTGGGGACTGGGGAGCGTCTCCCAACAACCAGTAGCAGGCCACTGCCTGGTGGCTCTGTGACAAGCTCTTTTTCAGAGGCCCTGTGCTGGGCCCAGAGACAATGGTGTCTTCAAAAGTATACGAGTCCTCTGTTGCTTCTCAGGGCCTGTTGCAGTCTTAGATCATGAGTGCCCAGCCTGAGAAAGGAGTTTGGAGGGAAAATAACTTCTTTGGAGAACATATGCCTATATGGCTCTGCACAGATTCAGATACAATGGGGAGTACCCTGGTCAGCTGGGAAGAGTCCCTCAGTCTTTTAGACAATTTAGGCAGAGAAGGAATTTCGCCCCTCTAAATTGTTCAACTTTTAAGTTCCTGTACAAGATGTGGGTGTGATATTGTTATCCCTCTTCCTGCTACTTTTCTCTGCTTTTGTTGGTAGAAAACCATGTGACACCTAATTTCTACACTTCTGTTTAATGTCTCACCTGTGCTCAAAGTCTACAGCCTTCCCGAAAGATTTGTTGAACAAAACCGATGGGTCCACTTTACTGAAGCTAGGAGAGCAGCACCACCGCCTACTCCTCACTCCTGCAGCCCAGGAGCTCTGCAGAGTTCAGCCCATGATTATGCATCTCGGGGAGGAATCTCAATAGGTCACCTTTGGAGGGACTGAACTTGGGACACTTTTTGGTTTCTGGGCCTACCGCATTTTATTTTGTAAGAGAAACCAGAGATGACTTATCTAACAATCTGCATAAAAATGATATGTAGGAGTTTTTGAATAAAAAGAAACCATAAATCAGTAATAAATCCTTCAGAGGCCTATTGGAAATGGATAGCAGTAACGTTGTGTTCACTGCCATACCCCCAAAGTGCAGATACTTATAACTCAGGGCAATTCATTGTACTTGCTTGGCATTTATAAAATTCTCATCAGAGTATTAGAGTAGGAACCCATTTCCTAGGAAGTCTTGTTATGATAAAACATAATTAGTGGCTTGTAAACAGCCATAATTCATTGTTTAAAGGAAAAGGTATGTAGACAGTGAAGTATTTGTGTGCAAAATCCCTCACCTTTCAGAGCATTTCCATCAGGCTTGTTGCTCACTTGTTGCTCATCTACACTGCCCCAGGCAGGAATCCTTGCTGGTCACAGCCAAGACTTCTCAGGTCAGGATCTCTGCTGAGCCCCAGTCCCAGAGCCCTCTACTGATGCAAGCCTCTGTTCTTTTACAGCTTCCTTATCTGGATGCACAGCAAGTCGGATTCCCCAAGCAGAAGCCGGGCAGCCCACCTGGAAGAAGAAGCCGGCAGGTGCTGCAGGTCGGGCTCACCATGACACAGTGTGAGACCTCGGGCTACAACACAGGACCCGGGCGCTGCTCTGACCCCTCGTGTCTTGTGTTGCAGCCGGAGGGACGCAGGTCCGCAGCAGAGCCTGCTCCATCGACCTGAGGTACTCGACACATTGGACTGCACAGAGACCATGGGAAAGCCCAGGCTCTGGTGGGCAGGTGGGTGGAGTGTTGGAAGAGAGACCCACCTGGACCACTCCAGGTGTTGCCCACTCTGTCCCCTGTCTTGTCCTAGCTCAGTCTCTCCGTACATGGCTCTGCCCTCCCCTGACCCAGTGCAGGTAGCTGGTGCCAGCTGCAGGGTGACACAGCCTACTTTGGATCTGTGCTTTGAGGATGCCCTCTGCTCCTCACCTGCACACCCCACCTCCACTCCCCACCTCCACTCCCCAGGCCAGGTGACTGAGACTCCACAGTGGGGTTGGGAGGGTAGCAAGGAAGGCAGTTGCTCCCCAAACATCCCTCCCATTGGTGGGAAGTCCACCACTGGACCTCCTCCCAGTAGGAAAAGCATTGCATTTTTAGGAGCTGTCTATTAAAATATGAATATTTTCTGCAAAGTGGGAGATTAAACCACTGCAGGCATTAGCTGGCTTCATTGATGATATTACTGCCAACATGACAGAGACTCCAGAAGGAAATGAAATCAGATCATCATCTTCAGTTGAGAAGAAGCCTCCATAGAGGACTCTAAAGCTGGAGGTGAGAGGTGTCAAAAGCAAGGTTCCTTCACCCATGCAGGCTGTCGCAGCACTGGGGTGGGAGCTTGGATGCAAGGTCTGCTGAGTGACCCTGCCTTCATAGCTGAGGACTATGGGTCAAATTTCTCCAAAGCCCCTACCCCAGGGCAGCATCCTTCAATCAGACCCAGATGAGCCCCTGGCCCGCAGGACTACCTGCAGGTTACTTTCCACACCAACCTTGTGTCCTAGATAAAAAGCATCCATTTATTCCCCTGCTTTTCACCAGCCTCATGGTGTTCACAGTGCCTCCTCCTTTACAAAAAATGGACTAGCTTTAATGTAATTGTTTCAGTGTTTTTCCTTCTCTCGAATGATCTGGAGGGGACTAGCATAAAGTGACAGGCTGCATTTAAGTGGAAACTGAGGGGAAAGCCAGGAGGTTGAGAGGACTGAGATGCAGAGAAGGCTCTGGGTCATGCAGCAGGTTCCATGACAGAACAGATGAGGTTAAGGCAGCCACGCTGCCTCTGTGTGGGAAACCTGGAAACTGTCTTTGTGGTGTCCTGCTTCATAAAGACGGGCAGGAGCCAAACCAGACCGGGACTGGTGCAGAGCTGCAACTCAGACAAAACTAGAGAAAGTAAATCAGTGGGAACTAGATTGGAATCATTATGGAGGCAAGCCATGTTGTATGATTTTTATTGTTATGTTCTCATAGAAGAGTTACTACTTGCTCTTCCCAAAGCCACTAGGTGGGGCTGAGCAAGAGGGGCCTCGAGGTAAGGAACCTCATGCTTGTCCAGCGCAGGTGGGTATGGAGTGGGCACTACCGGAGTTGCTCACCATGAGGAGTTGGAACTGAGCTTGGTGAGGAGGGACATCTGTGTGACAGGGGGCATTGTCAGGAAAATTGGTTACATGGAGTAATCAAATAAGTAAATATATTCAGGAAAATAGAACCAGTGTGTTGCTGTCAAAGGAGGGAGTTTTCTAATATGGAAAGGGAAGACACCAGAATGAACTGTGGTGTTGGAGTAAAGTTGGAGGTATTAGTGTGAGCGTATTGTTTTTAATAGAGATAGATATAACGCGCACGCACACACACGCACACACACACACACACACACACACACACACCACCATTCCCTAGCTCTGTGCACTGAGAGGGGCCTGGGAGCTGTGATATCTCAGTAAATCTGAACACCTTGTGCCAGATTTTGGTTTCTAAATTGTCATTTCCCACTGAAAGGGCCCAGAGCTTTTGGGAGAAATAGCTGATTCCAGGACTGGGGCAGGAGAGAATCAAAAGGAACTCAGATCATCTTATAAAAGAAGGTAAGAAATCTCTTTAGAAAATGATGAAGACTTGTCCAAAGGACAAGAAATTAGATGAAGGAGCTCCCACTGGCCATATTTGGGATTATTTAATCATCAAAATACATATGGCCACCTGTAATCCCAGCACTTTGGGAGGTCAGGAGTTTGAGACCAGCGTGACCAACATGGCAAAACGCTGTCTCTACTAAAAATACAAAACTTAGCTGGGCATGGTGGCAGGTGCCTGTAATCCCAGATGTTCATGAGGCTGAGGCAGGAGAATCATTTGAATCCGGGAGGTGGATGTTGCAGTGAGCTGAGATCATGCCCCTGCATTCCAACATGGGTGACAGAGTGAGACTCCATCTCAAAAAACAAAAACAAACAAACAAAAATCCATATTGCTAGTAACAGATAACTGTTATAAGGTAAAGTAGGAAACCATGAACCCATGCTGACATTTCAAAAGGAATAAATCAAAAGTTTGATGAGCAAAAGGGTATTTATGTAATCTCAAAGTACATCTCCACTAATTACAAAGGCAAGAAATTGACTTAACTGCTGAAAAGCCTGATAGTTGTGTCCCATTCATTTTTCTCTGTCTCTTTAATTTTGTCATTTTGAGAGTGTTATATAAATGGAGTCATACAGTACATAATCTTTTTAAGTTAGGCTTCTTCCACTTGAAATAATGTCCCTGAGACCAATGCAATATGCATCATGTATCAATAGCTTGCTCCTTTTTATTCCCGAATAGTATTCCATTGTAGGGATGTACCACAGTTTATCCATGTACTCGTTTAGGACATTTGGGCTGTTTGTATATTTTTGCTACTATGAATAAAGCTGCTATGAACACTGATGTAAAGTTTTAGTTTCCCTAGGATAAATGCCCAGAAGTGCAAGTACTGGGTCAAATGTAAGTATATGTTGATTTTATAAGCAATTGCCCTACTATTTTCTAGAGTGCTTGTCTCATTTTACATTTCCACCATCAATGTATGAGAGATCCATTTTATCGACATTCTCACCAGCATTTGCTATTATTATTTTTTATTTCAGTCATTCTAGTAGATTTGTGATGATATGTCATTATGGTTCTGTTTTATTGTATTTTCTGTTGGTATAACAGAATACCATAGACTGGGTAATTTATAATGGATAGAGGCTGAGCATAGTGGCTTATGGCTGTAATCCCAGCACTTTGGGAGGTCAAAGCAGGAGAATTGCTTTAGTCCAGGAGATCAAGAACAGCCTGGGCTACCTAGTGAGATGCCCGTCTCTAAATTTTTTTAAAAACTTTTAAATACATATAATATATTTAGTTCATAATTCTGGATGCTGGGAAGTTCAAGAGCACAGTGCCAGTGTCTGATGAGGGCCTTCTTGCTGCATCATAACATGGGGGAAGGCATCGCATGCCAAGAGGTGAGAGTGTGCATGTCACTCAAGCCTCTCTTTCTCATCTTATGATAAAATCACCAGTCCCATCATGAAGGACCTATCCTGATGACTCTATTAAATCCTTATTACCACCCAAATGTTCCACATCCAATCAATTTATTAAATTGGGGATTAAGTTTCCAACACATGAAATCTGGAGGACAAATGCAAACCATAGTGTGTTTTCATTTGCATTTCCCTAATGGTTAATGTTTTTTCAACAACTTTTCTATGTTCATTTCATATCCTCATTTGTCAAATCTCTATTAATGTCTTTTGCCTATTTTCTTTTTTTATTATTTTTATTTTATTTTATTTATTTTTTTATTGCATTTTAGGTTTTGGGGTACATGTGAAGAACATGCAAGATTGTTGCATAGATACACACATGGCAGTGTAATTTGCTGCCTTCCTCCCCTTCACCTATATCTGGCATTTCTCCCCATGCTATCTCTCCCCAACTCCCCACGCCCCGTCCCTCCCCTATTACCCCCAACAGACCCTAATGTGTAGTGCTCCCCTCCCTGTGTCCATGTGTTCTCATTGTTCAACACCCGCCTATGAATGAGAACATGCAGTGTTTGATTTTCTGCTCTTGTGTCAGTTTGCTGAGAATGATGGTTTCCAGGTTCATCCATGTCACTACAAAGGACACAAACTCATCATTTTTGATGGCTGCATAATATTCCGTGGTGTATATGTACCACATTTACCCTGTCCAGTCTATCATTGACGGGCATTTGGGTTGGTTCTAGGTCTTTGCTATTGTAAACAGTGCTGCAATGAACATTCGTGTGCATGTGTCTTTATAGTAGAACGATTTATAATCCTTTGGATATATGCCCAGTAATGGGATTGCTGGGTCAAATGGAATTTCTATTTCTAGGTCCTTGAGGAATTGCCACACTGTCTTCCACAATGGTTGAACTAATTTACACTCCCACCAACAGTGTAAAAGTGTTCCTATTTCTCCACATCCTTTCCAGCATCTGTTGTCTTCAAATTTTTAATGATCACCATTCTAACTGGTGTGAGATGGTATCTCAATGTAGTTTTGATTTGCATTTCTCTAGTGACCAGTGATGATGAGCATTTATTCATATGTTTGTTTGCCTCATATATGTCTTCTTTTGTAAAATGTCTGTTCATATCTTTCGCTCTCTTTTGAATGGGCATTTTTTTTTTTTCTGTCGATCTGTTTTAGTTCTTTGTAAATTCTGGATATCAGCCCTTTGTCAGATGGGTAGACTGCAATAATTTTTTCCCATTCTGTTGGTTGCCGATTCACTCCAATGACTGTTTCTTTTGCCGTGCAGAAGCTGTGGAGTTTGATTAGGTCCCATTTGTCTATTTTGGCTTTTGTTGCCAATGCTTTTGGTGTTTTGGTCATGAAGTCCTTGCCTACGCCTATGTCCTGAATGGTTTTGCCTAGATTTTCTTCTAGGGTTTTTATGGTGTTAGGTCTTACGTTTAAGTCTTTAATCCATCTGGAGTTAATTTTAGTGTAAGGCCTCAGGAAGGAGTCCAGTTTCTGCTTTCTGCACACGGCTAGCCAGTTTTCCCAACACCATTTATTAAACAGAGAATCCTTTCTCCATTCTTTGTTTTTTTCAGGTTTGTCAAAGATCAGATGGCTGTAGATACACTGTGTTGCCTCCGAGGCCTCTGTTCTGTTCCATTGGTCTATATCTCTGTTTTGGTACCAGTACCATGCTGTTTTGATTACTGTAGCCTTGTAGTATAGTTTGAAGTCTGGTAGTGTGATGCCTCCTGCCTTGTTCTTTTTGCTTAGAATTGACTTGGCTATGCGTGCTCTCTTTTGGTTCCATATGAAGTTTAAGGTGGTTTTTTCCAGTTCTGTGAAGAAGGTCATTGGTAACTTGATGGGGATAGCGTTGAATCTGTAAATTACTTTGGGCAGTATGGCCATTTTCATGATATTGATTCTTCCTAACCATGAACATGGAATGTTTCTCCATCTGTTTGTGTCCTCTCTTATTTTGCTGAGCAGTGGCTTGTAGTTCTCCTTGAAGAGGTCCTTTACGTTCCTTGTTAGTTGTATTCCTAGGTATTTTATTCTCTTTGTAGCAATTGTGAATGGCCGTTTGTTCTTTATTTGGCTCTCTTTAAGTCTGTTATTGGTGTATAGGAATGCATGTGATTTTTGCACATTGATTTTGTGTCCTGAGACTTTGCTGAAGTTGCTTATCAGTTTCAGGAGATTTTGGGCTGAGACGATGGGGTCTTCTAGATATACAATCATGTTGTCTGCAAATAGAGACAATTTGACTTCCTTCTTTCCTATTTGAATACCCTTTCTTTCTTTTTCTTGTCTGATTGCTCTGGCTAGAACTTCCAGTATTATATTGAATAGGAGTGGTAAGAGAGGGCATCCTTGTCTGGTGCCAGATTTCAAAGGGAATGCTTCCAGTTTTTGCCCATTCAGTACGATATTGGCTGTTGGTTTGTTGTAAATAGCTTTTATTATTTTGAGATGCATTCCATCAATACCTAGTTTATTGAGGGTTTTTAGCATAAAGGGCTGTTGAATTTTGTCAAAGGCCTTCTCTGCATCAATTGAGATAATCATGTGATTTTTGTCTTTGGTTCTGTTTATGTGGTGAATTATGTTTATAGACTTGTGTATGTTGAACCAGCCTTGCATCCCTGGGATGAAGCCTATTTGATCATGGTGGATAAGCTTTTTGATGTGCTGTTGCAATTGGCTTGCCAGTATTTTATTGAAGATTTTTGCATCTATGTTCATCATGGATGTTGGCCTGAAGTTTTCTTTTCTTGTTGAGTCTCTGCCGGGTTTTGGTATCAGGATGATGTTTGTCTCATAAAATGATTTGGGAAGGATTCCCTCTTTTTGGATTATTTGGAATAGTTTCAGAAGGAATGGTACCAGCTCCTCTTTGTATGTCTGGTAGAATTCGGCTGTGAACCCATCTGGACCTGGGCTTTTTTTGGGGTGTTAGGCTCTTAATTGCTGCCTCAACTTCAGACTCTGTTACTGGTCTATTCAGGGTTTCAACTTCTTCCTGGTTTAGGGTTGGGAGGAGGCAAGTGCCCAGGAATTTATCCATTTCTTCCAGGTTTACTAGTTTATGTGCATAGAGTTGTTTATAATAATCTCTGATGATGGTGTGAATTTCTGTGGAATCTGTGGTGATATCCCCTTTATCGTTTTTTATTGCATCAATTTGGTTATTCTCTCTTTTCTTTTTTACTAATCTGGCTAGTGGTCTGTCTATTTTGTTGATCTTTTCGAAAAACCAGCTCCTGGATTTATTGATTTTTTCAAGGTTTTTTTGTGTCTCTATCTCCTTAAGTTCTGCTCTGATCTTAGTTATTTCTTGTCTTCTGCTAGGTTTTGAGTTTTTTTGATCTTGCTCCTCTAGCTCTTTCAATTTTGGTGCTAGGGTTTCAATTTTAGATCTCTCTTTGCTTCTCATGTGGGCACTTATTGCTATATATTTTCCTCTAGAGACTGCTTTAAAGGTGCCCCAGAGATTCTAATATGTTGTGTCTTTGTTCCCGCTGGTTTCGAAGAACATCTTTATTTCTGCCTTCATTTCATTGTTTATCCAGTCAACATTCAAGAGCCAGTTTTTCAGTTTCCATGAAGCTGTGCGGCTCTGAGTTAGTTTCTGCATTCTGAGTTCTAACTCGATTGCACTGTGGTCTGAGAGACTGTTTGTTATGATTTCCATTCTTTTGCATTTGCTGAGGAGTGATTTATTTCCAATTATGTGGTCGATTTTAGAGTAAGTGTGATGTGGTGCTGAGAAGAATGTATATTCTGTGGATTTGGGGTAGAGAGTTCTGTAAATGTCTATTAGGTTTGCTTGTGCCAGGTCTGAGTTCAGGTCCTGGATATCCTTGTTAATTTTCTGTCTGGTTGATCTGTCCAATATTGACAATGTGGTGTTAAAGTCTCACACTATTATTGTGTGGGAGTCTAAGTCTCTTTGTAAGTCATTAAGAACTTGCCTTATGTATCTGGGTGCTCCTGTATTGGGTGCGTATATATTTAGGATCATTAACTCTTCTTGTTCCATTGATCCTTTTACCATTATGTAATGTTCTTCTTTGTCTCTTTTGATCTTTGTTGCTTTAAAGTCTATTTTATCAGAAATGAGAATTGCAACTCCTGCTTTTTTTTGCTCTCCATTTGCTTGGTAAATCTTCCTCCATCCCTTTATTTTAAGCCTTTGTGTATCCTTGCATGTGAGATGGGTTTCCTGGATACAGCACACTGATGGGTTTTGGCTTTTTATCCAATTTGCCAGTCTGTGTCTTTTGATTGGGGCATTTAGTCCATTTACATTTAGGGATAATATTGTTATGTGTGAATTTGATACTGTCATTTTGATGCTAGCTGGCTGTTTTGTTCATTAGTTGATGCAGATTGTTGATTGTGTTGATGCTCTTTACCATTTGGCATGATTTTGGAGTGGCTGGTACTGGTTGTTCTTTATATGTGTAGAGCCTCTTTCAGGAGATCTTGTAAAGTGGGTCTGGTGGTGATGAAATCTCTGGGTACTTGCTTGTTTGCAAAGGATTTTATTTTTCCTTCACTTATGAAGCTTAGTTTGGCTGAATAGGAGATTCTGGGTTGAAAGTTCTTTTCTTTAAGGATGTTGAATATTGGCCCCCACTCTCTTCTGGCTTGTAGGGTTGCTGCTGAGAGATCTGCTGTGAGTCTGATGGGCTTCCCTTTGTGGTTAACCCGACCTTTTTCTCTGGCTGCCCTTAGCATTTTCCCCTTCATTTCAACCCTGGTGAATCTGACGATTATGTGCCTTGGGGTTGCTCTTCTTGAGGAATATCTTTGTGGTGTTCTCTGTATTTCCTGGACTTGAATATTGGCCTGCCTTGCTAGGTTGGGGAAGTTTTCCTGGATAATATCCTGAAGAGTATTTTCCAGCTTGGATTCATTCTCTTCGTCACATTCAGGTACGCCTATCAAATGTAGATTAGGTCTTTCCACATAGTCCCACATTTCTTGGAGACTTTGTTCATTCCTTTTTACCCTTTTTTCTCTATTCTTGCCTTCTCGTTTTATTTCATTGAGTTGATCTTCGACCTCTGATATCCTTTCTTCTGCTTGGTCAATTCGGCTGTTGAGACTTGTGCATGCTTCACGAAGTTCTCGTGTTGCGTTTTTCAGCTCCATCGATTCACTTATATTCCTCTCTATATTGTCCATTCTCGTTAGCAGTTCATCAAATCTTTTTTCAAGGTTCTTAGTTTCTTTGCATTGGGTTAGAACATGTTCTTTTAGCTCACTGTAGTTTCTTTTTACCCACCTTCTGAATTCTGATTCTGTCATTTCATCACATTCCTTCTCCATGCAGCCTTGTTCCCTTGCTGGTGAGGAGTTGTGATCCCTTTTAGGAGGAGAGGTGTTCTGGTTTCGGGTGTTTTCATCCTTTTTGTGCTGGTTTCTTCCCATCTTTGTGGGTTTATCCACCTGTTGTCTTTGTAGTTACTGACTTTCAGATTGGGTCTCTGGGTGAACTTCCAGTTTGTGGATGCTGAAGTTACTTCTTTTTCTTAGCTTTCCTTCTAACAGTCTGGCCCCTCTGCTGTAGGATTGCTGAGGTCCACTCCAGGCCCTGCTTGCTGGGGGATCACCTGCAGCAGCTGCAGAACAGTAAGGGGTGCTACCGGTTTCCTCTTCTGCTATCTTTGTCCCAGAAGGATGCTTGCCAAATGTCAATCTGTTCTCTCCTTTATGAGGTGACTCTTTGGATATACGGGGGTCAGGGAGCTGCCTGAGGAGACAGTCTGTCCTTTATTGAAGTCAAATCCTGAGGTGTGAGCTCCATTGTTCATTCAGAGTTGCTGGGCAGGTATGTTTAGGTCTGCTGCAGCAGAACTCATAAACTCCCCTCTTTTTTTTTTTTTTTTCCCAGGTGCTCCGTCCCAGGGAGTTAGGGCTTTATTTATGAGTTTCTACTGTGCTGCTGCCTTTTTTTTTTTCTTTCAGGGCTGCCCTGCCCAGTGAGGAGGCAGCCTCGTCACTGTCTGCCTGCAGAGGTTTTGCTGAGCTGCTGTGGGCTCCACCCGGCTGCCGTGTGATCTTCCCTGCAGTCCTTTTTATATGGGTGTAGTTAAAACTGCCTTGGCAATGATGGCCAGCCTCTATTATGGTGGACTCTCTCTGTAGTGGCAGGTTGCCTTGGCAACGGCGGGCCACCTCAGCAATGGTCAGACTGCCTCCGTAGTGGTGGAGTGTCTCAGTAATGGTGGACGCCCCTCCCCCATAGAGCCGGACCACCCCGGGTTCAGCTGTGCTTGCTGTGAAACTCTCAACCCAGAGGGTTTTCAATTACTGTTTTGTGTGTGTGGAGGGGGGTGGGGGGGTGGGACCCAGCCGAGCCTGGTCACCTGGCTCCCTGACTCAGAGTCTTTGTTGTTGCTGTTGAACGGTCGACTATCTCCCAGTGTTCCAGTCGTCTGTTGAAAAGGTGCTGGGATCTCCCGTGCGGCGACTCACTGAGCCGGCTAAAACAGAAATGCTGAGATTCCTGGAGGTTTTTTTGCCTAGGAATCTCCTGGCCTGGCTTGCTATTTCAGGTGAATGGGCGACTCTGCCATCTCAGGGCTCCAATCACCAGCTAGGAGGGCACCCGGACCGTCTTTTGTATGGAGAGCCGCCGCGCCAGGGTGCGGGCAAAGCAGGCTCCAGGGCACGGGCAAGGTAGCCGCCCAGGCAGAAACAGCTGCACAGGCCGAAACAGCCGCGCCGGCCTAATCAGCCGCACTGGCGACCTGTGGGGCTCCTCTGCCTGGTAATCTCCTGGTCTGTGGGCAATAAAAATCCGTCTGGAAATGCGGCGTCCACTCACCCTCTGCGCTTTCACTGGGAGCTGCAATCCTGAGCTGTTCCTAGTCTGCCATCTTCCCCCGATCCCCCGCTTTTGCCTATTTTCTAATTGGATTACTTGCTTTTTTACTGTTGAGTTTGTGTTTTCTTTATATACTGTCAATATAATTCCTTTGTCAGATATGTAATTTGCATGTATTTTCTCCCAGTCTGTGGCTTGTCTTTTTCATCCTTTTATGGTCATTCACAAAGCAAAAGCATTTTAATATATCAATTTGTTCTTTTATGGATCATACTTTTGGCACTGGGTTTAATGTCTAATGATATTAAACTTAGCCCTAGGTGTCAAAGATTTTCTTATATGTTTTCTTCTAAAAGTCTTATAGTTTTACATTTTACATTTAGGTCTCTGGTTCATCTTGAATGTATATTTTTTTGAGACAGGATCTCACTCTGTCACCTAGACTGGAGTGCAGGGACACAACCACAGCTCACTGCAGGCTTGACCTCCCAGGCTGAAGTGATCCTCCAGAGTAGCTGGGACTACAAATGTGCACCACCACACTAGCTAATTATTTTTATTTTGTAGAGTCGAGGTCTCCCTATGTAACCAAAGGTGGTCTCCAATTCCTGGGCTCAAGTAATCCTCCCACCTTGGCCTCCCAAAGTGCTGAGATTACATGAGCCACCATGCCCAGCCTAATTTTTTTTTTTTTTTTTTTTTTTTTTTGGAGACAGGGTCTCACTCTGTCACTCAGGCTGTAGTGCAGTGGCATAATCACAGTTCACTGCAACTTCCGCCTCTGGGGTTCAAGTGATTCTCATGCCTTAACCTCCTGAGTAGCTAGGATTACAGGTGCCCACCACCACACCTGGCTCATTTTTTTTTTATTTTTAGTAGAAACAGAGTTTTACCCTGTTGGCCAGGCTGGTCTTGAACTCCTGACCTCAATGATCTGCCTGCCTTGAACTCCCAAAGTGCTGTGATTACAAGTGTGAGCCACCATGCCCGGCGTCAGCCTAATTTTTTTTAATGTAAGATTTGAGGTGCTTGTAATCCCAGTGCTTTGAGAGGATGATGCAGGAGGATCTCTTGAGGCCAGGAATTTGAAACCAGCCTTGGCAACATAGCAAGACCCCATCTCTACAAAAAAATATAAAAATTAGCTAGGTATTCTGGCATATGCATATGGTCCTAGCTACTTGGGAGGCTTAGACAGGAGGATCAGTCAAGCCCAGGAGTTTGGGGTTACAGTCAGCTATGACAATGCTACTGTACTCCAGCCTGAGTGACAGAATAAGACCCTGTCTCTTAAAAAAACATGCTGTCAGGTTTATTTATTTTTATTTATTTGCTAATTGGTCCAGCACCATTAGACTATTCTTTCTCCATTGATTTTTTTTTGTTCCTTTATCAAAGTTCTTTGCACCTATTTGTGTGGGTTTACTTCTGGGTTCTCAATCTTGTCTCATTGATCTATATGTTTTTTCTTTCACCAATACCACACTGTCTTGATTACTGTAGCTATACAGTAGGTCTAAAAATTGGGTAGAATTACTTATTTCACTTTTCTATTCTTTTTTGAAAGCTTTTTTTTTGCTATTCTAGATCCTTTGCCTTTCCCTATAGATTTTAAAATAAGCTTGTTTTCAAATTTTAAAAAAGAGACATTTTAAATAATCCTGTGTTTATCCACATCATCACCATTTCCATGACTGTTTACTTCTTCCTGCAGAGCTGGGCCTTTATCTAAGATTGTTTTCTTTTAGCATTCTTTTACAGTGTGGATCTCTTGGTAATAAATTCTTTTTATTTTTATTTGTCTGAAAAATACCTGTAGATTGTCTTCATTTTGAAGGATATTTTTACTGTGTTTAGAATTTTCTAAACAGTAAGTAGACAAGTATTTTCTTTTAGTGCTTAAAAAACATTCTACTCTCTTCTGGCTTCCATTAGTTTTTATAAGAAGTCAGTTGTATTAGTCAGAGTTTTCCAAAGAGACAGAACCAATAGGAGATAGAGAGATAGATACGTAAATAGATACAGATATATGGGAGAGGATTTAGTACAGATTTTGTGATTATATGAGCCTGTGATGTCCTATGATAGACCATCTACAAGCTGGAAACCTAGGGAAGGCAGTAGGGTGGTTCAGTCCCACCCAGTCTGCATGCCTCAGATCCAGGGAAGCTAATAATGTAACTCTCAATCTGAAGCCAAAGGCCTAAGGGGACTGCTGGTACAATTCCCAGAGTCCAAAGCTGGAAAACCTGGAGTTCTGATGTCCAAGTGCAGGAGAAGGGTGCCCCAGCTCCAGGGGAGGAGGGGGGGAGTCGGGGGAAGGAGAAATTCAACCCCTGCCTTTTTATTCTATGGTCCTTCAGCCAATTGGATGTTGCCCATCCACCTGGAGTGGATCTTCTTTACTCAGTCCACTGATTCAAATGCCAATCTCTTCTGGAAACAGCCTCAGAGACATACCCAGAAATAATACTTTACAAACTATCTGGATGTCCTTTAATTCAGTCAGATTGACATCTAAAATTAACCACCACATCAATCATTATTGACATTGTTCTCCTGAATATAACATGTCCCTTTTACCCGATCAGCTACTTTTGAGATTTTGCTCTTTATCGTTGGTTTCTGAAGTTTGTCTATGACGTGTGCAGGTGTGCTTTCCTTTGGATTTTTCTGCTTGGGGTACACTTAGCTTCTTGGATCTGTAGATTGATGCATTTCATCAATTTTGGAACAATTTTATTCATTATTTTAAACAATATTTCCCCTCATTCTGTGTTCTCCTTCTGGGACTCCATACATATATGAATGAGCCACCATGCTTGGCCAGATGTTTTTGCTTATTATTATTTTCTCTATGTGACTTATTTTGGATACTTCTTACTGACCTATCTTGAATTTATGGCTCATTTCTTTTTCTGTGTTCAGTTTTCAGTTAACCTATCTAATGAATTCTTTATTTTAGGTATTTAATTTTCAATTCTGAAAGTACCATTTGGTTCTTTTTAAGAGCTCTTCTTTCTCTTTTGGGATTTCTCATCTGTTCACTCATTTTACATCTTTTCCTCTAACTACTTTAACATATTTAGACTAATTGTTTTTACAAGTTCTTGTTTGGTAATTATGATATCTGAGTCATTAATAGCTATGCTTAATTTGCTTTTTTAGCTCTTTATTATGGATCACACTTTTTAATGGATCAGATTTTCTTGTAAGTTTTTCTGAATGCTAGACATTGTGAATGATACATTGTAGAGATCCTGGGCTATGTTGTTTTTATCTAAAATTGTTAAGTTTTATTCTGGCAGGCAGTCAACGGCTAGTGGAAGATTGTTAAGTTTTATTCTGATAGGCAGTTAAACTACTAGTGGATTTCTTTTCTTTTATCTTGTACTGGTTTTAGGCCAGGCCAGGTTGTTTTGTTTTGTTTTTTTTAAATAGCTAAAAAACTTTTGGGAAATGAATTATAATAAATCTCAATGGAAAGTCAAGGGATAAGTTTTTAAGTCATAGGAAGTTTTATATTTATTTATTTATTTATTTAAGTCAACAAAGAATGCCTATTTTAGGACCTAATAACCCATGATGTGAACATATTGAAAAATGACGGATACCCTGGTTTTCATGAATTTGCTGGATTCAGATTCTAGCCCAGTTTCAATCATTTTAAATATCAGGATTCTTCTGGGTAGAAGTCTGAGAACTTTACCTGTTTTAACACATCTTATTAATCACTTCAAGTGATCGTCACCAAAGCATTTAATATTTATTACAGTCCCTGTATTACACATAATTAGACAAGTTTACAAAAAGGCTATCTGCAAGGGTGTTTATTGGAACATTGTTTATAATACCTGTAAAGAACATATATGACTATCAGTAGACAACTGATTAAATAAATGCACCAAAATCTATACAATGGAATGGTGTACAAATAATATATCTATATTTGAGGATATAAAAATATATTCATTGTATAGTAACTGAAAACAGGTTATTAAACAGAGTATGTAGTATGATCCACTTTCCATAAACAAAAGTGTTTGAGTGTATAGAATATATACATATATATATATATATGTATATATATATTTTTTTTTTTTTAAGGAAAATACTCTCTTTAGAAGTCGATAATAAGTAGTGTTTACTTTTTATGCTTTCACTGAGGGTTCCCAAGAGCATCTTCAGGTTCTATGACTCACTGGTAGGACTCAGAAAAGCTGTTATACTAACAGTTATAGTTTATTATAGGAAAAGAACACAGATTAAAATCAACAAAGGGAAAAGGCACAGAGGATGGAGTCCAGGAAAAACTAGGGAATGCTTCTAGTTTTCCTTACCCAGTGAGGTCACACAGATAGTGCTTCATTTTCCCAGCAACAATGTGACATGCACAAAGTGTAGCCCACCAGGGAAACTTACTTGAGTCTTGGTGTTCAGGAGATTGGTCACATAAGCCTATAGCGCTTGCGTGCCTGATGACCTCAGCCACTCAGACCCCAGCGTTCCAGAGGTCAAACTGACACAGTGTGGCCCAAAGCCTCAGGCATACAAAAGCAGTTGTTTACCATAAATCACATTATGAGCATACATTATCTGGTGTGGCCCAGGGCCTCAGGCCTCAGGCAGTATACACCACAAGCTCAGAGGTTATCAACCAAGAGTTGGGTCAAGGGCCAGTCCTGAAGATCTTGAGAATGTGCAGGGTTAGAGCAGCCCAAGCCTGCTGAGTTATCTCTTTACTGCATAATGCTTTTCTTGTTTTTAGTGTTTTGCCATAACCACATATTGCTTTATTCCATTACGGACAGCAATTAAACTATGAATTGCATCTGCAAAAAATGAAATGCATCAGAAAGATTTGTGTGCTGCCATTTTAATATTGTTAGGTGTCACCAAATTAGAGCTCTATACAACAGCATTCTCAGCTGCTAGAAGTGACATCTTAATCACTGTAGGTGAAATATATCATTATAAAGCAACTTTCTTGCCAGGAATTTCCAGAACTCTGTAGTCTTATGAATTCACACCAGAGAAGGCCAGGAGCCAAATCTCTTCCTTCCTTCTGAAGAAGGAAATCTCAGTCCATGGTACAAAATGATCTGAAAGTCAGAAGCAGCTAAGAAGGTGACTGAATGATGTATTTGTCACCCCAGCCACTTGAGACTCAAGTAGTTTGAAACCATTTAGTTCTGGTGACTGCACTGCGAATTAAGCACTGAGGATTTTAGAAGTCTGGCCTGGTTAGAGACTGTCATGCTCTGCTGTTCGTTTGTAGGCAATTCCCATTATGGACTCAGATCAGCCATAAGCAGAAATATTTTACTCTTTCACCCACTTCACCCTTTGTCATGTTGCCAATCCCTGGCTGGTAAAAAATGGAAGTAAGAACTGCTTCCTATATGCCAAGTCCTGTGCCAAGTGTTTAGATTATACTCAATCTTCACTACAATTGTGTAAGCTACATGTTGTCATCCCCATTGTATAGATAAGGACACTGAGGATCGGAACAAGACTCAGTAGTATGACTGTGGAACAAGAGGGCTTTTCATTTTGATACTTGATGAAGGAATACCTGGCAGAGCTTTACATTTCCAAATTCTCACAACCCAGCATTTGAAAATGTCTGTGATGTCCAATAACCATATGCTTCAACCTCATGGAAAAGGCACAAATATGTTAACATTTTAGGATAAAATCTTTCCCCCTCTATTAGAAAAAAGAGCAGACGTAACATAAATAAAATTCTTGAAAAAAAGAAAATAGGAAATATTTAGCCCAAAGTTGACAATGCCCCCATAACATTTTGAATTAAAATCTGATTGTGAGTTAAGTTTCAAGGGGTTACAAATTCTGAACAAGCAGACTGAAACTAAATAAACAGTTGCTCCATCCTGCTCCTCAGCAGTTAATTATAGCAAGAACAATGCTTCCTGGGAAGCATTGTTACAATAAATTATGATTAGTGGTCTGAAGCAGAGATACTTTTTTTCTTCTAAAAAAATTGCGTAGCAGAGTGAAGAGCCTTGTTGAAGCTGTACTGTTTGAGTTAGAAAAGAGCTACGGTAGAAAACTCGTTATTCTTTTGGCATCTGTCAGTCAAGACTGCACGTCAAGAGCCCCAAATGTTATTCAAACAGGATAGAATGAACCTTGTAAAAATGTTCAGGTGTGGAGAGGCCCTTGGAGCCTTGGAAAATGTTCTGCATTGCTTAATGCCGAATGCTAATTGATGAATCTCTGCTGATTGCTGTTGGTTTTAAAATTGCATTCAGATTAGGCTTTCTCTGCCTTGGAAAATGTGGCAATTAAAAAGTGCTTTAATATAACATCCAGGAGCAGCATGGATGGTTCCATGAGCACATCCAAACTAATGACAGATGTGGGGCTGTTGAATGCGCTCAAGGTGGGTAAACAGCTTAATGCACCAATATTTAAACAAAGCCTCAGAGCTTAGCCCTGCGATAATGTGACAGCAGAGAGTCTCCTCCACTGCGTTACTCTCTGCCTCCCGACCCTGCCTGGACATCTTTTTTTCTCTGTTTCCATTGCCTTTCTTTGTTTTGTTTGTTTGTCTGTTTGTTTGAGACAGGGTCTTGTTCTCCCACACAGGTTGGAGTGCAGTGGCGTGATCACGCCTCACTGCAGCCTCGACTTCCCAGGCTCAGTGATTCTCTTGCCTTAACCTCCCAAGTAGCTGGGTCCACAGGTGCACACCACCATGCTTGGCTCATTTTTGTAGAGATAAGGTTTCAGCATGTTGCCCAGGCTGGTCTCGAATTCCTGGCCTAAAGCAATCCACACGCCTCAGCCTCCCAAAGTGCTGGGATTACCGGTGGCAGCCACCACAGCCACCCTCCATTGCCTTTCTTTCTCTTTTCTCTCAAAGCTTCTTTCCTTGGCTATTGACCCCTGGGCTCTAGTTATGGTGACTGAAACTTTCTGCTATCCCTGCAAAGAGCTTCACCTGATCCAGCCACTTCTAAAACTACTGGGAAAAGAGCTGGGAAAAGGGGTGAATGAGGGGTAGGTAGTGATTGGATATTTTCTGTTTGTTCTACCCTCTGTCCCTTCTGTGCCCTCAAAGGCTAACTTCTAGGGTCTGCAGCCACTGGGGGTTCTTGTCCTCTGGCTTTTGATTAGAGCCGCCATGGAGGCACTAGCAGCAGATCAGAGGATGGCATGAAAGAGGAGGAGGTCGGGCCGGGCGCGGTGGCTCAAGCCTGTAATCCCAGCACTTTGGGAGGCCGAGGTGGGTGGATCACGAGGTCAAGAGATCAAGACCATCCTGGTCAACATGGTGAAACCCCGTCTCTACTAAAAATACAAAAAATCAGCTGGGCATGGTGGTGCGTGCCTGTAATCCCAGCTACTCAGGAGGCTGAGGCAGAAGAATTGCCTGAACCCAGGAGGCGGAGGTTGCGGTGAGCCGAGATAGCGCCATTGCACTCCAGCCTGGGTAATATGAGTGAAACTCCGTCTCAAAAAAAAAAAAAAAAAAAAAAAAGAGGAGGAGGTATTTATTCTCCACCCCAGGACCTGGCCACACAGCTGTCATCCGCAGACCCTGTCCTAAGGGCACAGCTCTCACTGGGCTCTTCCAATAACAGCTCCTGCCTGCCCCTTTCCCCTATGGGCTTAGGGGTTTAATGGTGCTTCTCATGCTTTCCAGTTTCCCTAACCCTCCCTTCCCCTCTGAAAATAGTCCCTTCTTCAAACTCTCTTCAGTTACCCCTTTGAGCAGCCATCTCTTGGCTGCTGAGACCCTGAATGATACCTGCAGCACCTTAAGTCCTTTCTGCAGAAGTGGCTCAGGCAAGCATCATACACCGTGAGTGTGTAGGAGAGGCATCTGTCACCTGTGCAGTCAGGTAGCTGTCATCTTTCCTGCCATGCTCTGGTTCCAGTGAACATCTCATCCAGGAGTGTTCTGAGGTTTCAGGTTAAATATATTGTGGGGCCATGATCTCGGAAAGGTCAAAAGGGAACAAGCAATCTCGCTCCAGTGCTGTTTCCTTCTTTCTTTGGTAAATTTCTGGCTGTAAGTGGTGCTCACTGAACCTTAGTTTTCTTGCCTCCTCTTCAATCCATCTGTGCCATTTACTAGCATCAAAGTTGCTCCATTGCTTTTTAATTCATGAGATTCCAGATCACAGAAAGCCATCTCTTTAAAGCTGGTCTTTTGGATACCTTGTATCCTGAATCCCTGATTCCTGATATGGGTGTGTGTGTGTGTGTGTGTGTGTGTGTGTGTGTGTGTGTGTGTGTGTCATGTGAATGAAGATCTACATAAGTACATGATGTATTGTCTAGAGGACCTTGGTCTTTCTACTCAATCTCTACTTACTTTGTAGCACGATAATGCCTCATCACAGTTGCTTACATATGGCAGGACCTTATTGAATGTTTGCTGAGCTCTGTAGTAGACAGAATAATGATTCCCCAAAGATGTCCACATTCTAATCTCAGGACCCTGTGAATATGTTACATGGCAAAGAGGTGTTAAGGCCAGATTTGGACTTAAGATTGCCAACTAGCTGAGTTTAAGACAGGAAGAGCATCACGGATTATCCAGGTTTCTTAAAAGTGGAGAAGTAAGGCAGAAGAGGTCAGAGTGATATGATGTGGGAAGAACTCAATCTGCTGTTGAAGGTGGAGGAAGGGAGCGCAAGCAGGTGGCCTCTACAAGCTGCAAAAGGAAGGAACAGATTCTCTACTAGAGTCTCCAGTAAGGAACACAGCTCTGCTCACACCTTGATTTTAAGCTGTCAAAGTGAGGCCTAATTTGGACTTATAACCTGCAGAACTCTAAGATGATACATTTGTATTGTTTGAAGCCACTAAACTTGTGACAGTTTGCTACAGCAGCAACAGAAAAGTAATATGTATAAGCTCCATGCTGATCTTTATACAGGACAGTAACAGCCTTAGAGCAAGAACCAGAATGAGTCAGTGATGGACTAGAGTTAGGTGGGCTGTAACCTGCACAGCAATGGGACTTAGCCTACCTTAGGGTTATGGCCAAAAAAGCAGAGGCTAGACAGACTGGGGATTCTTAGACTCTCATGGGGCAGGAGCTCAAGCCACTAACTTAACTTTTTAAAGCATTTAAAATTTTTATTTTCGAGATGGAGGGGCCACGCAAAGTGGCTCACACCTGTGATCCCAGCACTTTGGGGGCTGAGGCAGGTGGGTCACTGGAGGTCACTCGAGGAGTTCGAGACCAGCCTGGCCAACATGGTGAAACCCCATCTCTACTAAAAATACAAAAAATTAGCTCGGCTTGGTGGTATGTGCTTGTAGTCCCAGCTACTTGGGAGGAGGCTGAGGCAGAATAGTCCCTGGAACCCGGGAGGAGAAGGTTGCAGTGACCAAGATTGCACCACTACACTCTAGCAACAGAATAAGACCCCGTTTCCAAAAAGAAAAAGAAAAGAAGAGGAAAGAAAAAGTGAGTAAAATATGTTTTATGTTTACAGGGTGAGTGAATATATATATTGCAGGGTGAGGGAACAGAGTGGAGATGCTATACTGGAAGGGCTCTTTCTCTTCCTTCCTCCCTCCCTCCCTCCTCCCCTACCCCCCTTCTCTCTCTCTCTCTCTCTCTTTCTTTCTTTCTTGCTTTCTTTCTTTCTTTCTTTCTTTTTCTTTCTCCTTCCTTCCTTCCTTCCTTCCTTCCTTCCTTCCTTCCTTCCTTCCTTCCTTCCTTCCTTCCTTCTTTCTTTTCTTTCTTTCTTTCTTTCTTTCTTTTTTCTTTTTCTGAAGAGCCTAACTCTGTCACCCAGGCTGGAGCGCAGTAGCACAATCTCAGCTCACTGCAACCTCTGCCTCCCAGGTTCAAGCGATTCTCCTGCCTCAGCCTCAAGAGCAGCTGGGATTACAGGCATGTACTGCCACACCTGGCTAATTTTTATATTTTAGTAGAGACAGGGTTTCACCATGTTGGCCAGGCTGTTCTCAAACTGCTGACCTCAAGTGACACGTAGAAAGGCCATTTCTTAAAATGACTACTGTATCCACAGTGCCCGTGAGGACACCTGCCTCACTGGCCCACATGGTGCATCGCCCTCCCACACATGCTGGCCTCCTCCTCGCTGTGGCTGGCTAGGAAGGATGGGCACATGGCTTAAGGCAGTCAGTCTGAATTGCCAGAGGAAAGGGGCTGGACCGTGCAGACTGTCTCTCCCAATAATCTAAGAAATACCAAGGAGACAGGGAAGTGAGAAACAGGGGAAACTGAGGCCATGCCAGCTAAAGCAGTGTGAAAGCCAACGAGGGCGCCAAATCATGAGGGAGCAATGGGAGTCAGTTAGTACCAAATGGAACAGAGAGGAGAGCCACAGACCAGTGGCCCATGAGGGAGGTCCAGGAGAACCACTGTCCCTTGAGTTGCCTCAGGACCAGACGTTGCCCACCTGGATTTCCTGTGAAGCCCCGCTGTGCCTGGTTTTTACTCTTGAGCTCCCATCTGATTGCTGTTTCCTTATGTGCCAATTATCCCCTGAGGGTAGCAGACCCTTTAACAGATCAATACTGTATGGGTCTCTGATCTTCACAATGAAGGCAAGCCTAACTAAGATATGTCTGGGGCCCCAAAGTAGACAGCACACCTTACTTGGGATCGGGAGAGACCAATTAGAGGTATTAAAAGTCTGAAGACAGCATGGAGGAGGTGGAAGGTAAAGGAATAGGGAAGAGGTTCCCTGGCCTCTCCTTCTCTTATACTGTAGTCCATGGATTCCCGAATGAGATCTGGCTGTCCTCTGCTCTTTTTTTTTTGAGACGGAGTTTCACTCTTGTTACCCAGGCTGGAGCGCAACCTCCGCCTCCTGGGTTCAGGCAATTCTCCTGCCTCAGCCTCCTGACCATGCCCAGCTAATTTTTTGTATTTTTAGTAGAGATGGGGTTTCACCATGTTGACCAGGATGGTCTCGATCTCTTGACCTCATGATCCACCTGCCTCTGCCTCTCAAAGTGTCGGGATTACAGGCGTGAGCCACTGCGCCCGGCCCCGTCCTCTGCTCTTTTCCCTTAGATGTAGCAGTTCCACAAAGCCTGGTGTGTAAAAGATGAGGTACAGGGTCATGATATAGGCGGTAGCTCTGGAGTCAGCCTGCCTGGGTCTGATTTCCAAATCTTTACACTATTAGAAGTGAAATCTTGAGCAAGTAACTCAACTCAACTCTAGTCTAACTTGAGTTTTCTCATTTGTGAATGGGTAAAATAATAGTACCTGATGTGTTATAAGTGCCAAATAGACGAGTTCCTGTAAATGGCTTAGCACCGTTGTTGGCATGTGAGTGACCCATGTAGTGGATTGAATTGTGTCCCCACAAAAAGTCCCAGCCATAACCCTTGGTGTCTGTGAATGTGACTTTCTTCGGAAATAGAGACTTTGCAAATGAAATTAATGATCTTGAGATCATACTGGATTTATGATGGGCCCTAAATCTAGTAACTGGTGTCTTTAAAAGGGAAATGAGAGAGATTTGCGACACAGACAGAAACACAGGAAAAAAGGCCATTGGAAGAAAGAGGCAGTAATGGGAGTGCTGGGGCTACAGCCAGGGTACTCCAGGGGCTGCTAAAAACTGGAAGAGGTGAGGAAGTATTCTCCCCCAGAGTCTTTGAGGGAGCTTGGCCCTCCTGGCACCTTAATTTTGGACTTGCTGGATTTTGACCTCCAGAGCTCTGAGAGAATAAACTTCTATTATTTTAAGCCACCCAGTTAGTGGTCATTTGTTATAACAGCCCTAGAAAACTAATGCAGTCAGTGTGTGTTCTTTTATTTTGAAAGGATGCTGGCTGGGTGTGATGGCTCATGCCTGTAATCCCAGCACTTTGGGAGGCCAAGGCAGGTGGATCATTTGAGGTCAGGAGTTCAAGACCAGCCTGGCCAACATGGTGAAAACCCATCTCTATTTAAAATACAAAAATTAGCTAGGCATGGTGGCACATGCCTGTAATCCCAGCTACTCAGGAGACTAAGGTACAAGAATCACTTGAACTCAGGAGGCAGAGGCTGCAATGAGTCAAGATTGTGCCACTGTGCTCTAGCCTAGGTGACAGTGTGAGACTCTGTCTCAAAAAAAAAAAAAAAAAGATTAGAAAAAAAGGAGCCATGTCCATGCTGACCAAGGAAGAATAAGGATAATGTTCAGGTGCAGCTGGGGAAGGTAGGGAAGGTTTGTATTTTATATTTGTTCTATTGGATATATTTGTATTTATGTATTAATATCTGTGTTTTCCTATCTTTTAATTTTTAGCAACTGGCTCATCTAGGTTTAAAATTATCCTTTGATAACATTAATAAAACTAGAAATTAATTATAAAATCAGACAAAAATCAAAAAATTATTTCTGGATTATTTCTGATTTTTATTCCACATAGAAATAAAAAAATTTTATTAAAAGTTACAGAGTATTTAAAAAGTAATGATAATACAGCACTACATTTCAGAATGTATAGGATATATTTTTTAAAGTGATCAGAGGAATTTCATAGCTTTAAAACTTAAATAGCAAAAAGATGAAAATAAATGAATTAAAATCTTATTTTGAAAATCTAGAAAAAGAACAGCAAAGAAAGCCAAAAGAAAGAACAATTTTTTCTAACAGTTCAAGCCAAAATAAAAAAAAGAAGAAAGCACAAAGAAGTAGTGAAGACAAAAGAAATAACATAATGAATTATAATTAATAATTAAAAGTCTGTTTCCTTGCAAAAATTAACAAAATAGATGAAAAATAGCTAAGAAGGAAAAGGAAGGAGAAATAGACAAAATAAAAACAGACAAGGTGAAAATAATCATTTAAATAAACTTTTTTTAAAATCATAAGAAACTTTAAACTTCTATGCAGATAAATTTGAATGTATAATTTTATAGGAAAATTCAATTTACCAAAATTGTTTCTATTAGAAGAAACACAAAAAGTCATCAAGAAACTATCTCACAAAAGAGCACTAGCCCCAGATAGCTTCGTGAGAAATTCTACGGAACCTTCAAAACCAGATGATCCCAATGTCACATAAATCATTCTACAGCAATGAAAATGAAGGTAAACTTCAAATCATTTTTATGAAGAAAGATTTACATTGACACCTGTTTTATAGAGTCTACAACAAAGCAAAATATTAAGGCCAGACATGGTGGCTCATACCTGTAATCCTAGCATTTTGAGAGGCTGAGGCAGGCAGATTACTTGAGCCCATGAGTTTGAGACCAGCCTGGCCAACATGCTGAAATTCCGTCTTTACAAAAAATACAAATATTAGCCAGGCATGGTTGTACATGCCTATAATCACAGCTACTTGAGAGACTGAGACAGGAGAATCACTTGAACCCAGGAGGCGGAGGTTGCAGTGAGCCAAGATCACACCACTGCACTCTAGCATGGGTGAAAAAGCAAAACTCTGTCTCAAAAAAAAAAAAAAAAGTAAAATATTAAAATTGGTCTCATTGTCAGAGGGGTCACCCAAAGTTTTTGGTCTCACAGCCTCACAGCCAAGGAAATCAAGGATGTGAACACTCCAAAGGTGAGGTTAGAGCAGATGCTTAATAAATGAAAGGAAGAAAGCTCTCTGGAGCAGAGAGGGGTCCTGGAAAGATGGGTTGCCGTTTTACAGTGAAATGAAAGTGTTTTTATAGACAAGCTGGTGGGGAGGAGTGCATTCATTTACTTAAGGCATGAATTTCTGAGTCCCCATCCCACCCTTTCTAGTGCACATGTGGGCTACTTAGCCTGAGTTACTCCATGTTGCTCATCTCTTCCCAGTACTCACGTGTAAAAAAGGCGGGGGGCAGAACACTCAAAGGTTCTGGTTCAGGGTAGCTCTTCTTATTGGTGCTGCTGCAGGCATTCCTCCTGTGCAAGCCTCCTTGTCTGGGCATTTCCAAGAAGGGAGAGGACTGTACTTACTGGGGTCCACTGTGTGTCTGTGTGTCACACAGGTGGCTTCTTTCTGGGTTAGAGCCTGCCTTCCTTATTTGTGTTTGTAGTCTGATCTCTCAGGCTGCTATTTGCTGAAAGACAAATGACCTCTTGGGCTGCTTTTTGTTAGAAGGGAATCCTACCGAGGACCCTTGCCCTAACTGTCTGCCTAATTGATTTCTCTCTCTTTCCTCTCACATTCCACACTCAGGAGTGGAGACCCTAACTGCCGTTAGGGGGTTGGTTGACGACTTGTCTAGCTACTTCCTGCGAGTGGGGAAACAGCAGCTAGGGTTCCTCCTGAGGTCGAGCTAAGGTCCTCAAAAAATGGCATGTTCATTTGTGGCTCTGTTTGTAACACCATTTGGAGTTTGATAACTTCTAGATGAGAAGAGATGAATTTGGTTAGGCAATTTAACATGGTCCAAAGATTAAAGCTAGTATTAACATTAATAGCAGGCTGGCCAAAAGGAGGAGCCATGATCCCAAATTTAGCCATTTAGACCAAGAGCCCCATGACTCAGACAGTTGTTGACACATCTTCGAGGTCCAATCAGCTAATTTTCAGTTGGCATCCCTTACTATCCCTGTTGGTTGACATAGAAACAGCATTCTTCTTCTAGAAAGAGACATAGGCCACTGTTTTCAGCAGCTGAGAGGTCTAGTTCCCTCCTATTTTGTAGAGCATCTGCTGCCAGGGAGTCTATTTGATTCTGCATAGTAGCAATGGTTCAGGCAATGTCCTTTAAATTTTCTGTAAAATCTCTGGACAAGTCTTCATAGTAGGAAAGAAGGGTTGCGAGTCCTACAAACCCTGTCCCTGCACTTGTGGCAATTCCCAACCCTCCCAAAAGAGGTATGGACTGAATAGCTCATTTATGCTTGACTGCTGTGGTTAAAGGTATAATAAGGGATTGATTGCTGGGGGCTGTATTAATCAGGAGCCAGGTAAAGAAGCAAACAGTTTCCAGTTGGCTGGTAAATATAAGTAGGAGTTGGTTCCGCACAGGAAGAACACTCCCTGCTTTTTAAGGCAGAAATTATTTTCTATGGAGAACGTATAGGTTAGTTTGCCACTCTCACTTTCCCAGGTGGTTAGGGTTCCTGCCAAGCTGGCCCCAGTTAAAGGTTAGAAAGAGCCCTGGGAAATATCCTGTTTTAACCTGACAGTTTTGTTTTCCCAGTATAGGTAGTTGTGTTTGATATCCAGCAGCATCTACTCAGGAGCTTTTTCATACTGGGGGACTAACAGGCACTTAGACACCTCAGGAATAGTACCATCTTCCCATAGGAAAATATGAACAAACTAATGGGTCTATTTATACAATACCCAGATCACACATCCTTCAAAGTCCCCTTATTTATGACTGGCTTCCCTGAGAAGCATAGAGATCTAAATGGTGCAGTTTGGGTAACCATGTAGTTTATATGATCATGTGAGGGGTTAATCTCTAGGGTGCAGTTGCACTGATTTTTTTTTGGGTTCCCAGGTCCTGAAAAAAATTTTGGCTTCTCTTAATACAAAGAGGTGCTTGAAATTTTAGTTCTGTGTGTGTTGATATTGGGCCCCCAAATTGGAAAGGTTGCCCTGATAGGACTGGAAAACGTTCATTGCATGACCTGTTAGTGTGACCTCTGTCATCTTATTAATTTGGAAGTTCATTAACCTGAAGGGGACTCCCTCTTGTATTTGGGTTGATAGGTCATCTTATTAATGGCCCAATATCGGGCTGGGACTGGGATGGCAACATACTGAGATGAGGATGATAGGCAAAGCCAGCAGTCCATTTTCAAAGTTGGGTTTGTGGTGTTTAACAACTTCTGTGCTAACTTTAAAGTTTTTAAAAGGTACCTTGAGTTTATTAGTTGTTGGCGGGGTACAGCAAAACCTGGTAGCCCCATGAGGCTAATCCTAATATAGACAGGCTGTGGGTGGTCATTCCGAGAATGTTAAAGACCCACTATAAGGAAAACAATCAAACGATATACTACAGCAATTGCGGCTTTGTCCAAAATTGCACTCAGAGGGTGCCACAGTGTATAGTCCTGTTGCAAATAGCGAGGTAAGTATAGCAAATCCCACAAATGTAGTGTGGTAAATAATTTCCAGCTAAAATTTTGCTCACTAAGATATAGAATTTCCCCTTGGAGATCTACGGAGTAATTTCAAGAGGAAAGGCAGAAATGACTGAAAGTTAGGTAGGGGTGGAACTGAGTAGGATGAATAGCCCTCACTCATTTACTTACCTTGGTGATTTTCAATTTAAGATCCCCGATTTCTTTGCAGTGATATTCAGAGTGTACTTCTGGATTGTCTGAGGCTTCTCCCTCAGCCTTCCAGGCTTTGACTCGAGTGTGATGAATCCAACAGTCAATTCCTGCAAGTTTTACTGTCAAGGGGTTGGAGAGAAGAATAGTATAAAGTCCTTCTCAACTAGGGTCTAGGGAAAGGGAAAGAGAAGGGAGAACCTTGACCAGTACTAAGCCTCCCAGATTAAATAAAGGTGGTCCTGTTTCCTGCAGTTGGGCCTCTGTTAGTTGTATTAACTCATGTTGGAAGATGGCCAGGGAAGTTACATGTTTGACCAATTCATAGCTTTCCTGATCTAATAAGAAATCATTTGTAAGAAAAAGTTGTCCACATACAACATTTGAAAAGGGCTTAAACCTAACTTGGAGGGAGTATTTCTTATCCACAGTAAGGCCATGGGAAGGACAGTAGTCCAGGGGAGGTGAGTCTCTTGAGATAATTTTCTGGGGTGTCTTTTGATAATGTCATTTTTTTCTACCTTTCCTGAGGACTGGGGTCTGTAGGCACAATGGAGATTATATTGTATGCCTGGTGCCTTCAGGACTCCCTTAATGACAGTGGCTTTAAATGAAGGGCCATTGTTGCTTTGGAGATATTTAGGGAGTCCAAAGTGGGGAATTATTTCATTGATTAATACTCCTACTACTTCAGAGGCCCTTTCTGTTCGACATGGAAATGCTTCCACCCAGTTAGTGAAGGTATCCACCCACACCAGGAGGTATTGAGTACCCCTCGATTTTGGCATATGGGTGAAGTCTATTTGCAAGCCCTCCCCTGGATAACTTCCCATTCTTTGAGCTCAAGGGGGAAGAAGCCATCTGTTGAGAGGGTTGTTTTTAAGGCAGACTTCACAAGCAGTAACAACCTGCTTGACTGTATTTTAGTAGGTTCTCCCCTGAGAATAATCGTTGGATAGATTGATATGTTTTATTCTTCCCTAGATGAAAAGTTTGAGGAAGGGTTTTAAGGACCTTCCATTGGTTGGAGGCTGGCAAGTGGAACTTGCTGTCCTCTGACTGCAACTGTCCTGAGGGCTGAAAAGTGTATCTCTGAGAAGTGGCCCATTATGTTCTACAGGTGAATACTGAGGCTTTATTTCGCTGATGGAGCCTTTCCAGATTAGAGGGGCTTCAAGTGTGTTGGCATCCTGAACCTTTCATGCTATGGACTTGGCTGCCTGGTCAGCTAACTTGTTTCCCTCAGCTATTTCACCTGTTCCTCTCTGGTCCTTTACAATGCATTACTGCTACTTCTCATGAAAGGAAATCTAAGGATAATGCCTGTTAATTTCCTGATGGAATTTTATGGGAGACCCATTGGCAGTGAGAAAGTATCTTTCCTTCCAAATGGCAGTATGAGCATGGTGGGTGAGAAAGGCATATTTGGAGTCAGTATAAATGTTAGCTGTTTTTCCTTTGCTTAATTCAAGCACTGTATTAGTTTGCTCTCATGCTGCTAATAAAGACATACCTGAGACTGGGAAATTTGCAAAATAAAGAGGTTTAATGGACTTACAGTTCCACATTGTTGGGGAGGCCTCACAATCATGGTGGAAGGCAAGGAGGAGCAAGTCACACCTTACATGGACAGTGGCAGGCAAAGAGAGAGCATGTGCAGGGGAACTCCTCTTTACAAAACCATCATGTCTCTTGAGACTTATTCACGATCACAAGAACAGCATGGGGAAGACTTGCCCCCATGATTCAATTACGTCCCACAGGTCCCTTCCACAACATGTGAGAATTCAAGATGAGATTTGGGTGGGGACACAGTCAAACCATATCAAGTAGCCTTGTAAAAGCTGTCAGCTCAGCTAATTGAACACTTTTGCCTGATGAGAAAGATGTGCTTTCAATGATACTATTTAGGGCGACTACTGCATATTCTACCTTATGGACTCTCTGTTCCACACAGGAGCTCCCATCTGTAAAGAAGGTCCAGTCTGGATTTTCTAGGGGAGTTTCCCTGAGATCTCCCCTGGCTGCATGGATTTATATCACTACTTGCTCACGGTCATGTTCAGGTTTTCCAGTTTCCTGTGGGAGGGAGGTGGCTGAATTCAGGCAAGATCAAGTCTTTAGTTGACCTGAACATCCCTCTAGTAGTAGAGCCTGGTATTTAAGGAGGTGACTGTTAGCCTAAGTCCCCCTTTAGTGAACAGCAATCCTGTCACATTATGTGGGGTATAAACAGTTAAGCTACTCCCTGGGGTTGATTTGGTGGCTTTTGCCACCAGTAGGGCTACCGCTGCAACTGCCTGGAGGCAGGCTGTTCATCCTTTAGCCACTAGGTTCAGCTTCTTACTTAAGTAACCCCCTGGCTATTGAGCTGACCCTTGAGTCTGAGTTAAAACTCCCAGGGCCATTCCCTTTCTTTCTGACACATAAAGACTTAATGCCTTTCCTATCAGAAAGCTAAGTGCTGATGACCAAGCAGGGCTTGTTAAAACGGGTTAAAGGCCCTTTTTGCCTCTGGTTCCCAAATTAGGGAATAAGTTTTGGCTGCCTGAGTTTCCTTTATTAGTTGGTATAAAGGATGAGCCATTTCCCCATACTTAGGTATCCACAACCTGCAAAAGCCTGTAATGCCCCCAAATCCTCTTAGTTGCCTGAGGGTTTTAGGGAGGGTGAAGGAGGAAATGAGCTTGATCCTTTCTTCTCCAAATGCTTTGGTCCCTCCAGACAACACTAAACCCAGGTATTTCACTGAGGGTTGGCAAAGCTGGGCCTTGGATTTTGAAACTTTATATCCCCTATTAGCTAAAAAATTGAGAAGGGCTTCACTGCTCTCCTCACAAGCTTTCTCAGTTGGGGCACAGAGAAGAATGTTGTCTACATACTGTAGGATTTTAACCCAAGAATGAGATAACTCAGAAAGGTCTTTAGACAGTGCTTGTCCAAACAACTGAGGACTGCCCCAAAACCCTTTTGGCAACGCTATACAGGTTAACTGGACAGTCTGGCCAGAGGGATCTTTGAAGGCAAGAAGATACCGTGAGTCCAGGTGTAGTGGTATGCAGAAAAAGGCATCCTTTAGGTCTGGCACTGTGAACCATTTAGGTTCTTCAGGCCTTTGGGTTAGCAAAGTATAGGGATTAGGAACTACTGGATGAATTGGGACTATGGCCTCATTAATGAGGCAGAGGTCCTGAACTAGTCTCCCTTCCCCATTGGGTTTTTGTACCCCTAATATTGGGGTGTTGCAGGGGCTGTTGCAGGGTTTGAGGAGGCCCTGCTTCTTCAGATGATTAACAATGACCTCTAACCCTTTTCTAGCCTCTGGTGTTAGGGGATATTGTCTTTGCTTAGGAAAAGAAGTGGATCTTTAAGATGGATCTGGACCTGTAGAGTGGTTATAGCCTGGCCAATTTTCCCCTGGCTTGCCCACACCTCTGGGCTAATACTGGTTTCCACCAAGGGGAGACAAATAGTCAAATAGTCTATTTGTCTCCACTTGGTGGAAACCAGTATTAGCCCAGAGGTGTGGGCCAGGGCCATAAGGATGCTGGCTCCCATGCAAGCTAAAATATCTCTATCTAATAAGGGAGTGGGACTTTCGGGCAAGATTAAAAAGACATGTGTAAATAGTAAGTTCCCCTAGGTACAAATAAAGGGTTGAGAAAAATATTGGCTTAGAACCTTTCCTGTGATGCCCTGTATAGTTGTGCTATGGGAAGAGGGGAGATTTGGACTGGAGAGAACAGATAGACTAACTCCAGTGTCCAGAAAAAGGTCCATCTTCCTTCCTTCAGTTTCCAGAATCACCCAGGGCTACTGGGCAGTAATGGCAGTTTGGACCACTGGAGCTGGGGAATTGAGCGCCGGGACCTATCAGTCTTGCCTGACCGTTTGTGAGACCAGTCTGGACCTGGTGACCTATGTCTCCAGAGGCAGTTTGACCTTCCCACCATAGGCTGAACAGGGTCAAGCTGGCTTGATCTTTCTGCCTGGGCAGTCCTTCTTAAAGTGTCCTGATTTGACACACTGATAGCAATTAGTGGATGCGCCTGGTGGATCCTGGACTTTACAGGATTGTAAAGTGGCCATCAGAGACTCTGTCCTTCTCCTGTGCTTCCTATCTTTTTTTCTGGGCCTCCTCCTGATCCCTATTGTAAAAGACCAAGATGGCCACCCTCAGGAGGTTCTTCAGAGTACTATCTGGTCCTGTAGCCTGTTTCTGTAATTTTCTTCTAATATCAGGGGCTGCCTGAGCAATAAACTTGTCCTTTAGGATTAGCTGTTCTTCAACTGAGTCAGGAGACAGGGAAGTGTGTTTTATTAAGGCCTCTCTCAGTCTTTCCTTAAAAGCTGAGGGATTCTTATCTGGTCTCTAATCTATCATGGACAGCTTAGCATAATTAAGAGGTTTGGCCCTCATTTTTTGAAGGTTCTCCAATATGCACATTAAAAAGTGTTTCCTTTTCAGTTCATTTGTGGGGGCACTACATTCCCAGCTAGAGTTTTCAAGGAGTATTGCCTCTCTCCTTATTGGGAATAGTTGTTCCATAATTTCCTCATCTTCCTTATCTCTTCTTTTCCTTTTTGGCCTGCTATAAAAAACATGTTATTCATCCCCAGTTTTTTCTGCTTCCTGCAGAGCTGCCTGCCTCTCAGCAGCTGTTGGGATTTAGTTTAACATAACATCTCTCCATGTGAAGTCATATGCTTGGTCTAGATTTTGGAAAGCCTCTATATACCTGTCGGGGCTATCAGAGAACCTACCCACGTCTACTTTTATTTGTCTAAGGTCTTGCAATGAGAAGGGATCCTGTACCCCTATGGTACCACATCCACTGGGAATTTCTTGCAGGAATAAAAGTGAAGCTGAAGAAGTGGGGAGTTTTGGAAGTGGTGGAACTGAAGGAGCTAATGGTGCAGTTGGAGGAGGGAGCCCCAGATAAATGAAACAAGAGAGGCTGAGACACTCAGTAGTTGTTTCAGAGAATTTCCCAGGAATTTGTTTTCTTAGCTTTGGGGAATCATTCCCCATGTGTCTGCCTGATATGACTGTTAAAATACCTGGGTCGATTGTATATCACTTGCAGAAGTATGAGTTGTCCTGCAGGGCAAAGAAAGCCTTACACATGGGACCTCGGACCGTTTGCCCTCTCGTCTACAGACAGAAAAGGTCTAATTGTTGGATACTATTAAAATCCAGACTTCCCTCAGAAGGCCAGGTTTATCCATCCCCAAGCTGGTAAGAAGACCACATTTTTGTGCAAAAGAATGTGACCACTTTTTCTTCAGAGTCTTGGGGTCAAAGAATTCCAGTGCTTCAGAATGCACTCAAGAGAAGAGCAGGCTGAAGATGTCTGTTACCCATCTAGAAAGAAGGGGAGAGGAAGCAAAGGCATTCCTTAGTCTTCTTCCTTTTGGAGTGACCCAGGTGGAGAGGAACACAGTGGGGACATCCCTGCCATTATCCTCCTTCCCCTGTGCAAGCCTCCTTGTCTTAGCATTTCCATAAAGGGTGAAGACTGTGCTTACTGGGGCCCACTGTATGTCCATATGTCGCATAGGAGGGCCCCTTTATGTGTTAGAGCTTGCTTTCCTTATCTATGTTTGCAGTATGATCTCTCAGGCTGCACTTTGCTGAAAGAGAAATGACCTCTTGAGCTGCTTTTTGTTGGAAGGGAATTCTACTGAGGACCCTTGCCCTAACTATCTGCCTAGTTGATTTCTCTCTCTCTCTCCTCTCACAATATTATTTATAAATATTTATGCAAAAATATTAAATAAAAAATTATCAAAAGGAACCTAACACCAAGTTCACCAAGTTAAGAAAATAATACATCATGACAAAGTGGAATTTATTTTAGGAATAACTAACAAGGTTGGTTCAATGCTAGGCCAGGTTGGTTCAATATTAGGAAACATTGAACATATACCAAATTAATAGTTATAAGTGGAAAATTAATGTTCTCCATGGATGCTGAAAAATGTATTTGACAAGATTTCCACTAAAAATCTGCAAGGAAATAGGAATTAACTAATAATTTCATTAATGGAGAAACACTAGTGGTATTTTCACTACAGTCAAGATCAAGGCAAGAAGGACCACTACCTCTACTACTATTTAATATCTTACTGAGTGTATTAGCCAACACAATTAGAAAAGAGAAATGAATCAGAGGCAAAATAATGAGAAAAAAGGAAGTAAAACTCTATATTTGGAAAATATGCTAATATACCTAGAAGCCTTTGGAATTTCCTCAGAAAGAAAATCAATGATAAAACTAACTAAAGAATTCTGTAAATTAGAAAAATAGAAAACATATGAAAATCAATACTTCTTATATGTGAACAACAACCAGTTAGATAATATAACAGTAGAAAACTCATAATATCAACAAAGAAGATAAAATACCTAACAAAAACTAAATAAGAAATATGAAACAAACATTCACCTAAAAGACAAAAAATAAGACTTAAACAAATGGAAGGACACAGCTCATTCTTGGATAGAATAATTCAATGTTTTCAAGATGTCAGTTCCCCCTATGTAAATTCATAAATATAACTCAATCCTAATAATATCAATGCTCTTCAATGGAGCTATACAAATTGATATTAAAGTTCATATGAGCATGCAGGAATACTTATGAAAACATGGAAAAAGAACAGTGATAAGAGGAGTAGCCCTTTCAAATATGAAAACAAAGTATAAAGCCTCTATTATTAAGACATTCCAAGTACTAGTACATAAATAGACTAGACAGAGGGACCAATGGTGTAGAAATGAAAACAGACCCAAATACACATGGAGTTGCAGTGTATTATAAAGGTGGCATCTTGAATTATTGAGTAAAAAACATTTGTTGAATATGATTCTGGGACAATTGAATAGGCAAAAGGATAAAATTAGATTTATATACCTGGTCATTTACAAAAATAAGCTACCAAAAGAGCAGAGATGTAAAAACAGAAACATACATTTATTAGAAGAAAATATGGGCGAATTTCTCTATAACCTGGATATAAGAATAGGCTTTTAAACTATCAAAATATAGGTGCAATAAAAGAAAAGATGCATCAATTTAACTATGTTTTTGAAAATATTTGCATGATAAAAACAACAAACAAAAACCCATAAACAAAGCTAAACAATGAATGGCAAAGTTGGAGAAAATAGTTGCAACAACATATATCACAGATGAGTTAATTAAAGGATAAGTAGCCAAAGAACCCAACAGTAAAATGGATAAAAAATAGGAACAGACATTTCATACACAAAAAAATGTTCAAGGTCACTCATAATCAGAGAAATTCAAGTCAAACTATGCTGAGATACTATTTCTCACAGATCAGCAAAAATTTTTAAATATAAAAACACATTGCTTGTAAAGCTGTGGACAATAGGTACTGTAAAACATTCCTTGTGTGAATGAAAATGAATACAACACTCATTGAGAGGAATTTTGTAATAACCAACAAAACTACACATAAGTTTACCCTTGGACTCAGCAGTACCACTTCTAGAAATTTTCAGTAAAGTTTTACCTCCAATAATTTACAAATACATATATAAGATGTTATATATTGCAGCATTATAAAATGATTATAAAATATTACAAACAACTTATGTATCCACTCATATTTAGGAGATTGGTTGAATAAACTAGGGTACATTCACACGTGGAATAATGTGTAGCAGAGAGAGACAGACAGAATATCTACAAAGAAATGAGAATATGAATGGCATCAGGATTTACAAGGGTAACTTACATGTTAAACTTAATGAAGACATATTCTGGAGGAAAGTTATTTTGGGCTTAATTTTATATCCAAGCTAATATTCTAGGTGCGAGAGCAGAACGAAACACATTGACATGTGAGAAACACCCTTAAACTGTCTCAGAAAGTAATACTGAAGGATTTACTCCATTAAATTCAAAGAAGCCAGTAACTACAAGCAAAGGAACTAGAGAAACTTGTAGTTAAGAGTAAAGTTTAAATACATGTCGATGAACAATGTTACTATAAGCTCTGCTGTTGATTTCATAATCCCTGACAGGTAGCATAACCATATGCATATCTTCTAAACATTCTGGTAAGATTAGGGAAACTAATGCTTATAAATTATTTAATACAAGTTGTGGAATAGAGTGAGTTGCTTTATAAATGTTAGTTGCTGCAATAATTATTAACAGTATTATTACTAGAACTGAAATTCCAGTTCTGACATGAGAGGAGGCAAGAGTAAATAAGAGGGAAAGAGACGCTTGTTTAGTTTCTTTTCCCTTTCAGGGGAGGTTAAAGACACCAATCAATGGAAATACGTGTTTTATTGATCTAAGGAAAACCACTAAAAGAACAAAACAGAGTAAAGAAAATTCAATCAATGTTATAAGATACGAAAAAAAAATACTAAGAAACTAGTAAATTTGAACGATATGGTAAACCCTATAAATAGTCAAAATAAAGATAAATGAGCCATAGTCTATTAAAATTCACAGTGGTTACAATAAATAAATTAGCTTTGTGCTATATTTGAATCTCTGTAAAATGAAATGACACAGAAAAATATATGTCAGGAAAATGCCAACAAAAACAAAAATACATATTGTTATATTAATATCAGACAGAATTTAAGGCAAAAAGCACATTCTGCATTAAGGAGTTATTTCATATTAATAAAAGTTATATTCCAAGCCAGGTGTACCAGGAGGCACCCATAGTTCTGGCAACTTGAGGGGCTGAGGAGGGAGGATCACTTGAGCCAGGAGTTTGAGACCAGCCTGGGCAACATGTGGAGACCCTGTCTCTAAAAAGTGAAAATTAAAAGTTATTTTTCAGGCCGGGCGTGGTGGCTCACGCCTATAATCCTAGCACTTTGGGAGGCCGAGTTGGGTGGATCACCTGAGGTCAGGAGCTCAAGACCAGCCTGGCCAACATGGTGAAACCCCATCTTTATTAAAATAAATAAATAAATAAAAGAAAAAATGTTTTTCAATAAGAAGATAGACTGTGCATAGTGGCTTATGCCTGTAATCCCAGCACTTTGGGAGGCTAAGGCAAATGGATCACAAGGTCAAGAGATTGAGACCATCCCGGCCAACATGGCAAAACCCCATCTCTACTAAAAATACAAAAAAATTAGCTGGATGTGGTGGCACGTCCTGTAGTCCCAGCTACTTAGGAGGATGAGGCAGGAGAATCACTTGAACCCGGGAGGTGGAAGGCAGAGTTGCAGTGAGCTGAGATCATGCCACTGCACTCCAGCCTGGCAACCGAATGAGACTCCATCTCAAAAAAGAAAAAAAGAGAGAGAGAGAGAGAGATAATAACCATACATCTTTACATGTATAAATGTATGATTTTAAAATCTAAAAAAAAAAAAAAAAACAGAATCACAAAAATACAAATCAAAACCACAATGAAATACCTCTTTGCACCTGGTAGGATGTCTGTAATAAAAAGATGATTACAAGTGTTGTTGAGAATGTAGAAAAATTAGAGCCTTCACATACTGTTAGATAAGAATGTAAAACGGTGCAGCTGCTTCAGAAAAGTCTGCATTTCCTCAAAAAGCTAAATATAGTGTAAACATGTGATCTAGCAGTTCTACTCCTAAGTATATATACAAGAGAAAAGAAAACATATGCTTACAT
This sequence comes from Sapajus apella, assembly GCF_009761245.1. Taxonomy (NCBI): domain Eukaryota; kingdom Metazoa; phylum Chordata; class Mammalia; order Primates; family Cebidae; genus Sapajus; species Sapajus apella. Next base: position 10,828,709 of record NW_022436997.1, read on the forward strand.
AAAAGTGTGTATATGAATGTTTATAGCAATATTATTCATAACAGAAAAAATTGGAAACAACCCAGATACCCATCAACTGATGAAAAGATTTTAAGGCTACACACAGTGGCTCATGCTTGTAATCCCGACACTTTGGGAGGCCAAGTCAGGAGGATTGCTTGAAGCTCAGGAGTTCTAGACCAGCCTGAGCAACATGGTGAGACCTCGTCTCTACTGAAAATTTTTATAAAAATTAGCCAGGATAGTGCTGCACATCCGCAGACCCAGCTACTTGGGTGGGGTGGGGGGCTGGACTGAGATGGGAGGATCTCTTGAGCCCAGGAGGTTGAGGCTGCAGTGAGCCCTGATTGTGCCACTGTACTCTAACCTGGGCAACAGAGTGAGACCCTCTCAAAAAAAGAAGAAAAGATTTTGAAAACGTGGTGTATCCATGCAATGGAATATTATTCGGCAATAAAGAGTGAAGTACAGTTCTAATCCATGCTACAACATGGTTGAAACTTGAAAATATTATGCTAAAGTGAAAGGAGCCAGTCACAAAAGACCACATCTTTAAAGATCCAGGATAGGCTAATCTGTGACAGACGGTAGATTAGTGGCTGCCTAGGACTGGAGGAGATGGAGGGAAATGGAGAGTGACTGCTAATGGGCATGGGGATTGGGACAATGAACATGTTCAAAATTGATTGTGGTCATGGTTGTATAACTCTGTGAATATCCTAAAAACTATTGAAATATACACTTTAAATGAATGAATTGAATGGTATGTGATTCTCTCTTAATAAAGCTATTATGTAGGCAAACACAAAAACAAATAGAAATATAAAGAGAAATTGGCAAATAAAAATACAAATTTAAAAAGCTGTTATAGTGCAAGCGTTTAATCATGTGTGCACAGCAAATTATTCAGTTGCACATTAGGAACGCCTGTGTATGAATCCACCAATGCTGGTGTGGGATCTGGCCTCTGCAACTTTTATATAGCTCCCACTGGTGTCGTGCAGAGGCCTTTGTTCTAGTCCCAGATTCAAATACTTTGGGCCCTGGGACAGTTATTCTGTCTCTCCAGGTCTCAATTTCTTCACTTGTGAAATAAGAAGGAAGCAGACTGTATGATTACGAAGAACTTTTCTGCTCTTGCATCCTGTGAGGACCTGAAAGTTTCCTTTGATGTGCTCTTCCCAGTGGGCTCTCTGATCTTGGCACAGGTCCTGGCATCTCCTCCTGGTTGGGAGTTAGAGCCCCATGCAGTCAGGAGCAGCACCTGGATGGTAACTGTGCAAAGAGAGAAGATAGAGAGTGTGTGTTCATTTTACTCTGTGGAGATCATTGCCAATCTGGTCCTGTGTTCATTAGAGTTTTTAAGGAATATATTTTGTTTTCTATTTAAGGTATTTTCTTTGCATTTATATTCAAGAAATTAACTCTTAAGAATGCTTTGTTATTTGCATCCTTCTGGTGGTCCTATCAGTTCTTTAAAAAAAATATAAGTGACTTTGACCAAAGGTAGATAAAGTAATGAGGGAACTTGCTACTCTGGATTTTATTCTGACCAACCAGATAGAAATAGGGTAGACAGATGGAAATGATGGAAGCCATGGGAAAAAGTGAACTGGCAGATTGGTATCATGGTATAAAAGAATGAATGGGTAATTTAGTGGCAGATCCGGGTTTCAATCTTGGCTCGTCTAATAGGTGTATGATCTTGGATGTGTTGAATAACCTCTTTGAGCCTCAGTTTTCTTATCTACGAAATGAAGACATTATGCCTTACCTTAGAGAATGGTTGTAAGAATTAGAGATAATAATGGTAGTTGTTACTATTTCCAACTGCTAAATGAAAGAAACATTTTACAACAGCTAGTTACTGCTCAAACAGTGTCAAACAACTTCCTATGCAGCATGGAAAACCTTGTCTTTGTGGGTATCTATGATTGCCTCAAATTCCATCCTATATTTTTTGAGACAGGTCTCTCTGTTGTCCAGGCTGAAGTGCAGTGATGCAGCCTCGAAATCCTGAGCTCAAGTGATCGTCCTGCCTCAGTCTCCTGAGTAGCTGGGACCAGAGGCACATGCCACCATGCTCAGCTAATTTATTTTTTATGTTTTTTTTTGTAGAGATGATGTCACACTGTGTTGCCCAGGTTGGTCTCAAACTCCTAGGCGGAGGTGATCCTCCCACTTCAGCCTCCCAAAGTGCTGGGATTATAAGCATGAGCCACCATGCCTAGCCTAAATTTCATCCATAAAGTGAAGTGAAATTTACATCCCTTTAGCTTCCACGAAGTGCTCTGGTTTTACTATTTGAATCAGTTTCTGTCATTCTCGTGACAGACTTTCCCTACTACATTATATCCCACCCTTTACACTCAAGTGTTCTCTTGGCTACTCCCCATATGCCTTGAAATTTTTCCTTATAAGACAAGGTTTCCAGATTCCCCACCATCTGGATGTCACTTGGTGACAGCCTCTGTGATTTGCACCTGGGAACAATGGTCTAAATGTGATCTGATTAACCCAGAAAACATTGAGGCTGTTTCCTCTCTAGCTACTCCGAATAGACCCTGGAGCGTCATTAGCTTGTTTAGCAGCCTAGTCACAGCCTTGGTTCCTGTTGAATTTGCATTCAACTAAAACGCCCAGAATTTTTAAAATGGACTTTTTTTCAGAATATGGTCCTTGCTCCTCTTCATCCTACAGTTATATATATATATTTCTAAACTATACTTATTTAGTTATATCTATGTTCTTTCACATGAAGAGTTCCAAAAAGTATGAAACATGCTATGTGGATAACACCTAAATTTATTGAAAATGTGCTGTCAGCAGGCACTGACTTTTTACCCCACATTCTAATGAAGAAACAGAGGGGTAAAGAGTTCGTGCAAACTCACCCAAGAAGTGCATATAATTGCACCACTTCTGTCAGAGTTGAGGCCAGCTTCATTAGGTTGCAATCTCCCTGGGCCCCAATGTCTGTATCTGTACTGGTTGGGCTAGATCATTTCTTGCATTTTTCTCAGCTCTAAGATTCTGCATAACTCTACCAAGACTCCAATTAAAGTGTAGAAAAGAAGTTAAACTGCTTTTCTTTCCCAGGGGTTCTACCTGCACTTCAGCACACAAGCAGAACCTCATATACACCCCTGGTCAATTTCCTGAGATCAGATTTATTGAGTTGTGAGCACTGGCTGGCCTGACAAGTGCTTCTGGGGTCGGTAGTTCTGCATCTGCTGGAATACTGATGCCATCACATCCGCTGTTCCCCCTACTTGGTAGCATTTGCAGTCTGACGCTCAGACCATCTGGATCTTCATGGAAGTCACTGGTCTCACACAGTAGCCCACACTGGCCTGTAGGGTTCTCACATTGCCGTGAGAAATGCTTCTAGGACATAAAAGAACTTTGCACACTGCTGTTAACAGTCTTGCCAACAAACACACCAAAATGTTACAGTCTTGCCAGTGTACCACAACATAGCAGTCTCTCTTACCCAGGGTATCACAACAAAGAAAATTAAGAAGGGCAGACACCAAGGGTGAGGTTGGAGCAAAAGGTTAATAAGCAAAAGAAGAAAGCTTTCAGCTGTGACGAGCAAGCCCAAAAGAGGGTTGCCATTTTTACAGTTGAATGCAAAGGCTTTTTATAAGAAACCAATAAGGGCTGGGCATCTCGTTTGCATAAGTCATGAATTTCTGGTAGGTCTAACCCCATCCTCCTAATGCACATGTGGGCCCTTTATTTGGGTTACTCCATATTGCTTTGTTCCCTTCGCTGCACATGTGTCAAGGCACGGAATTTTTCATTGCGGGCATGTCTGGGTAAGTCACCTGTGTAGCTTTTCTTTTTTTTTTTCAAGGGATTTTTAAAATTGCATTTTAGGTTTTGGTACATATGAAGAACATGCAAGATTGTTGCATAGGTACACACATGGCAGTGTGATTTGCTGCCTTCCTCCCTATCACCTATATCTGGCATTTCTCCCCATGCTATCTCACCCCAACTCCCCACCCCCCGCTGTCCCTCCCCTATTTCCCCCGACAGACCCCAGTGTGTGATGCTCCCCTCCCTGTGTCCATGTGTTCTCATTGTTCAACATCCGCCTATGAGTGAAAACGTGCAGTGTTTGATTTTCTGTTCTTGTGTCAGTTTGCTGAGAATGATGGTTTCCAGGTTCATCCATGTCCCTACAAAGGACACGAACTCATCGTTTTTGATGGCTGCATACTATTCCATGGTGTATATGTGCCACATTTTCCCTGTCCAGTCTATCATTGACGGGCATTTGGGTTGGTTCCAGGTCTTTGCTATTGTAAACTGTGCTGCAATGAACATTCGTGTGCATGTGTCCTTATAGTAGAATGATTTATAATCCTTTGGATATATACCCAGTAATGGGATTGCTGGGTCAAATGGAATTTCTATTTCTAGGTCCTTGAGGAATCGCCACACTGCCTTCCACAATGGCTGAACTAATTTACACTCCCACCAATAGTGTAAAAGTGCTCCTATTTCTCCACATCCTCTCCAGCATCTGTTGTCTCCAGATTTTTTAATGATCACCATTCTAACTGGCGTGAGATGGTATCTCAATGTAGCTTTGATTTGCATTTCTCTAATGACCAGTGATGATGAGCATTTTTTCACGTTTGTTGGCCTCATGTATGTCTTCTTTTTCTTTTCTATGCAGCTATGGGCCTGTCTCAGGCAAGCCCCCCCTGTGCAATTTCCCGTATCTGTGCTTGCAACTTGATTTTTCAGGCTGTTTTGTTTGAAAGAATTCAACCAAGGACCCACCCTAACTGCCTGCCTGTTTTCTTCCTTTCTCCTCTCTCACTGTCCCCAGAACTGTTTTTAAAAATGTGTCCCCAAATGTTCTTTCCTGGAATAATCAGCTATGGTGCAAACCAGTGTACTGTAACCACAGTCTGTGGTTCAGAATGTGACTCTGAGCAAGTCACTTCATCTTCTTGGCTGGCTGTGGTCAGTGGGATCAGCTGTGAGGGGATGCTGTGAGCTCCCTGGTAGGGTAGGGTGCTACTGAGGGGACTTTGAGCAGCTTGCTCACATCACACTTCACTATTTTGTCCCCTGCAGGCTCCATTCCACAGTGGCTCTGCAGTTTCCTTCCTTGGTAAGATCAAGAGCTTTACTTGGGGTAGAGAAGAGGCTGGGTCTTCTCTTCTTGGCTTTTTACCTTTCACCCCCAAACCTAAGCAAGAACCTGGTCTTTTCTTCATCAACATACATCCTTTTTCACAAGAAAAATAATTCTTTTCATCACAGTGGGTATTTTTTACCCATCATCACCCAGTCTCTGGAATGCAAAAGTTAGGCACTCAGCCGTGGCCGTAGCTAACTCAGCCTTGGTGAGTGGAAGTCCATGTTGCTGAGCCCCTGCACAACGTCCATCCCTCCCACCATTGCCAGCTTGGTATCAAGCTGCTGTGACATTTTACTGGCAGAGAAACCCTGGCACTATTTTGGGAGACTGTATTAGTCAGGGTTCTCTAGAGGGATGGAACTAATAGGATTTATATATATATAGAAATCCTATTATATATATATATATAAATACTATTAAATTATATATAAACACATATATATTTATAAATATATATAAATCCTATTAAATATATAAACACACACACACACACACACACATATATATATATAAAGGGGAGTTTATTAAAAGTATTAACTGACACAATCACAAGGTCCCACAATAGGCTGTCTGCAAGCTGAGGAGCAAGGAGAGCCAGTCTGAGTCCCTAAACTGAAGAACTTGGAGTCTGATGTTGAAGGCAGGAAGCATCCAGCACAGGAGAAAGATGTAGTCTGGTAGGCTAAGCCAGTCTCCTTTTCACATTTTTCTGCCTGCTTTATGTTCTAGCCTCTAGCAGCTAATTAGATAGTGCCACCCAGATTGAGGGTGGGTCTACCTTTCCCAGCGCACTGACTCAAATGTTAATCTCCTTTGACACCACCCTGACAGACGCACCCAGGATCAATACTTTGTATCCTTCAATCCAATGTAGTTAACACTCAGTATTAATCATCACAAGCCCACTGCTTTTCAACTTGAACCCATACACAATCTCCTGAGATCATACATAATCTTCAAATAAAGATAACACAGTCATAATTATGCCTAACATAATACAACTATCCTTCGTACAATCAGAAACACACCAATCCCCAACCCAAATACTGTTACATAAAGTTAACAATACTTAAATGCTGATGTGAAGTCAATAAATTTTATGTCACATGTTAAAGGAAAAAGGAAACAAAATGCAGATATTTTCCCAGTACAAGTGTATACATGCACAAACATGTTTTTAACAAAAGGAGGAGGAAATACTCATGACAATTACAATCATTTCTACATCTGGTCATGTGGTCATAGCAGATATTGATGACTATCTCCTACTACCCATTCTATATTCCTTTGCCTGCAGGAAGCACTCCAGCAGGTTGTGTGTGTGTGTGTGTTTTGTTTTATTTTTTGTTTTTTTTTCCTGACAGAGTAACCCAAACCTTCATTCCTGAGGGTGTGGGTCATTTGTAGTCCTGCCTGGATTGGGCTGGTGTAGTTTCCCATTGACCTTAATCACAGGGCATGGTAATACTAAGAGATGCCCTAATGGATTTCCTGTTTTTCCTTTATCTCTGTTGTGGAGTAGTAGACTGATTTAATCTTGATAATACAAGTCAGTCACCCCAGTCAACACTGTAACTCCCTTCTTAGCTTGTTGACTTAAAGGTAAGAGGAGCCCAAAGTGGGCAGGTGGCAATCTTAACTTTCAGGTTAATGGAATTGTTGTTGTATCTCCTGGTGGCAGCGTTCCTTCCTCTGGAACTAAGACCTCTAGCTCAGCAGAATGTAATGTTTCAGGAACAGGAAGCAAAATTTTTGCTAGTGGATCATGAGGGGTGATGGTGAGTGGTGCCTCTTCCACTTCCACCCCTTGATTTCTGGACCCAAGAATACTGGCTATGGGAGAAACAGTACCATATATTGGACACTGATTCAGAGCTTACACAGTATTCTGGACAACTTTGCCTCAGCCCTGCAAAATATTGTCACCTAGTTGGCATTGTAATTATGACTTTAAAAGGCCATTCCACCATTCCATCAATCCAGATGCTTTAGGATTATGGGGAACATGGTAAGACAAGTGAATTCCGTGAGCATGAGCCCACTGTTGCACTTCTTTAGCTGTAAAGTGAGTACCTTGGTCAGAGGCAATGCTATGTGGAATACCGTGATGGTGGACAAGGCATTCTATGAGTCCATGGATGGTAGTCTTGGCAGAAGCATTGCGTGCAGGATAGGTAAACCCATATCTGGAGTAAGTGTCTATTCTAGTGAGGACAAACCTCTGTCCTTTCCATGATGGAAGAGGTTCAATATAATCAACCTGCCACCAGGTAGCTGGCTGATCACCTCGAGGAATGGTACCATATTGAGGGCTCAGTGTTTGTCTCTGCTGCTGGCAAATTAGGCACTCAGCAGTGGCTGTAGCTAACTCAGCCTTGGTGAGTGGAAATCCATGTTGCTGAGCCCATGCATAACCTCCATCCCTCCCACCATGGCCACTTTTTTCATGGACCCATTGAGTAATGACAAGGGTGGCTAGCGAAAGAGGCTAAATGGTGGCCAAAGAACAGGTAGTACTATCCACATGACTATTAAACTCCCCCTCTGCTAAGGTCACCCATTGGTGAGCACTCATATGGCATACAAATATCTTCACAGTTTTTTACCACTCAGAGAGGTCCATCCACATACCTTTTCCCATTGACTACAGCCTATGAATCAGTATATAGTTGCACATCTGGCCATTTCTCCTTCCATGCAAAGTGCACAACCAGGTGCACTGCTCAAAGTTCTGCTGGCTGGGAACATTTTCCTCCACCACTGTCCTTCAGGGATGTCCTAGAAAGGGGCTAAAGTGCTGCAGCTGTCCACTTTCTAGTGGTGCCTGCATATCATGCAGAACCATCTGTGAATTGGCCCTAGTCTTCTCTTCCTCTGTCAGTTGATCATAGGGAACTCCCCATGAGGCTATCGGTGCAGGCCGGAGGAGAGAAGGCAGCGTGGCAGGAGTGGAGACCATGGGCATTTGAATCACTTCCTCATGTAACTTCCTTGTGTCTTCAGGGCCTGCTCAAGCCCGATTACATATATACCACTTCCATTTGATGATGGAATGCTGCTGTGCATGACCCACTAATGGCTAGATAGGTCACAAAGCACCCAGTTCATGATAGGCAGTTCAGATCGCATGGTGACTTGATGACTCATAGTCAAACATTCAGTTTCAGCCAAAGCCCAGAGCAGTCCAAGAGCTGTCTCTCAAAAGCAGAGTAGTTATCTGCAGGAGATGGCAGGGGCTTGCCCCCAAATCCTAGAGCTCTCCACTGTGATTCACTTATCACAATGGGGTAGCCAAAGGCAACCTTAACTCTAGGGGCTCTCTGGGACTTTACTCTAGTTATGGGTCTTCTCTAGCAAACAAGGGTGTTGGGGGTGGCTCCTGAGGAGAATCAACATTTTGCATGGTAGCTCCCCCAGGGGAGGCCAGCATTATTGCCTCAGGCAGTGCAGAGTTTATCTCCTCAGACAAAGGTGGAAAGGCTGAAGTCAGCGTGGGTCAGAGAGGAGATGTTGCCACTACTGGGGATGGGGAAGCTGTCGTTTCTTCTGGCAGAAAGGTTCATAGGAGTTTACAAACTCAGTGTCCCCAGTTTCATCAGGGCTCTCCTACATGTTTCCATTCCAAGCTTTAAGGTCCCATTCCTTTTCAATCAATGCCCTCACTCTAACAGTAGACACCTGGTGAGGCTGTGCATGCACCTTTCATTGCAGGTCAGCCACTCGCTTGATAAGAGCTTGTAGCTGTTTTCCCACAATTTCAGCTCTTTCTCTATAGGAGATAAGCCTCCCACTCAGGGCAATCTTAGCAGATGTGGGGCTCAGTATCTGCTTCTGAAGCCAGGAGACATACTCCCTGAATTCATCATTTTCTTTAATCACTTTGTCCACTGAACTTAGGAGCAACCAGCCAGCTTCATTATGTTCCTTCGTTGTCCACATATGGTCAAAGCTACTCTGAATAGAGTCACTAAACTCCTTGCCTCTCACAACCAGTGAATCAGGAATGTCAAATGCATTTATTTTGCATAACTCTCTAAACAGTTCATGCCAAGAGCTATCAGTGTTCTCCATACTATTAGAAATAGAGTTCTTAGCATTTTGGGGTCTAACCATATTAAGTCGCCAACTCCAGGAACTCCCAAACCAACAAAGAACTCCATCTTTAATATTTTGTTCCTCTAGAACCACTCTTGGTGCCAAAATCTGTATTAGTCAGGGTTCTCTACAGGGACAAAACTAATAGGAGATATATGTGTGTGTTTGTGTGTGTGCGTGTGTGTGTGTGTGTGTGTGTGTAAAAGGGAGTTGATTAAGTATTAACTGACATGATCACGAGGTCCCACAATAGACTGTCTGCAAGCTGAGAGAGCCAGTCTGAGTCCTAAAACTGAAGAACTTGTGGTCCGACGTTTGAGGGCAGGAAGCATCCAGCACAGGAAAAAGATATAGACTGGGAGGCTACTTTTCACATTTTTCTGCCTGCTTTATATTCCAGCTGCACTGGCAGCTGGTCAGATGGTGTCCACCCAGATTAAGGATGGGTCTGCCTTTCACAGCCTGCTGACTCAAATGTTAATCTCCTTTGGCAACACCCTCACTGACACACTCAGGATTAATACTGTGGTATCCTTCAATCCGATCAAGTTAACACTTAGTATTAACACTCAGAAACTTAGGGAGAAAATTTTCCTTTATGGCGCCAAGGATTTCCCTTTTCATTGGCAACAGATGGGTGACTAGAACAATTGTCTCCTTTTTTAAAGTGAAGTATATTAGGATTAATACTTTTCTTTTCAGGACATGTACTGTGTATCTACAACAAGAAAAGGTACTTGCAATTCTGCAAATTTCTAGTAAATTTTTCCTGTTTGTTTGAAAATCATGCTTGTTTGTTGAATAATATTCCTAGTCAAGACTGGGGGAAGTCTGTGCCACTGTGTACCCTATGAGGGAAGAGCCCTGTGGTTACATGTCACTTTTAATCCAGACTTTCTGCCCTGAAGAAAGTGATAGCAGTGACTACGTCCCCTACCCCCAGGAAAGGTGGCAGAGGTACAGTCTCAGTCATAGCCCTCTCTGTTTTTTGCCCCAGAGACAAATAAATGGAGTCAGCTCTGGGGCACTTAGTCAGGTGCCCACATTAGTCCCACTCTCAGACAGGAAGGAGCACCCAGGTAGGGTGTGGACTTTATATGACTTGCCTTTCATAGCAAATAAGAGAATGAAACCCTTTGTCTGCTGCCTGTTTCTCGGAGTCTCGTCCTTTATAACATATTGTATTAAAAAGAAGGAGGGCATGACGGGGCTCAAACAGGGATGCATCCCTAATTTTGGCAGTTCCTAAAATAAACTCTGAGAGTTTAAGCGCCTTAGCCAGGGCCATCTGACACCCAGACCTCCTGACTTTAAACACAAAGTTCTTTGCACTCAGTCTCAAGGGTCAGGTTACTTTAAGCTGAAGGGCAGAGTGATACCACCCAAGGTGGGTTTCCAGGAAGGGCCTCCACTGACCTCCTGTTTCTTCTCTAGCCTGGGAGCTCCCTGCAAAAGCTCTGGGAGAGGAAGAATAGAGGTAAATGAAACAGACATTCTGCCAAACAGCCACAGTATAAGCAATAGGGTTCCTCTGTTTGGAGAAAAGAGTGAGAAGGGACTCGAGGTCTCTTTTGGCTGGTCCGGCCCTCTGGGTGTCTGTGACCACCCATTACTGAGGGCACATCCTCCATCCTCCATCATGTGGCTGTGAGCAGCCTGAGCTACAGTCCAAAACATTCTGTTCCGACTTAGTGATCTGTAGTGACGGCAAGTCATTTCTGGTTTTCTGGCTCTGCTTGGTTGATTCCTTCTGTTGACTGATCAGTCTTTCGTGCTGGACTTTCTTCCTGTGCTGTCTCTCCAGTCTTTTGGGCCCTGTGTCTCTGGGTTGGGGGGATCAGCAGGCTATCCCAATGAGCTTTTAGACCCTATGGCTTCCCTTCCCAAGTACATGACCCACCACATCTTGACTACTCCTGGCTGTGACCACACTATGGATGTCCCCACTGAATGTGCTGTTTGATTAAGAAGTCCCCAAAGGAAACATCTGGAGGCCCACTGATCAAGAAGCCCAGAAGGCATCATAGCAGCCAAGCATCCTCAGACCCTTGGACCTTAGCTGATACGGTTTGGCTCTGTCCACACCCAAATCTCACCTTGAATTGTAGCTCACGTAATTCTCACATGTGGGAGGGACCTGGTGGGAGATAACTCAATCATGGGGGCAGTTTCCCCCATACTGTTCTTGTGGTATTGAATAAGTCTCATGAGATCTGATGGTTTTATAAGGGCAAACCACTTTTCCTTGGCTTTCATTCTTTTTCTTACTTGCTGCCATGTAAGACATGCCTTATGCTTTCCACTGTGATTGTGAGGCCTCCCCGGCCATGTGGAACTGTGAGTCCATTAAACCTCTTTTCTTTATAATTTATGCAGTCTCGGGTATGTCTTTATCAGCAGTGTGAAAACAGACTACTACAGTAGCCCAGCAACTTAGCTCATCTAACTGCTGCTGGCATCTGGCCAAACAGCCCACTTTCCTGGTGACAGTGGAATAAGGAGGCAAGGGCTCCCCTGAGTGCTGCTTCAGGCGTAATAGTAGGTGTTCCTAAACTGGCTGCCATTTGTGCTTCAGATTTATAGGAGCTCTTACCATGATCTGAGAACAAGTCATTTCCTCTTGGTTTTTATGGTTAATGTGACCTGGTGAGAGACAGACTATACAAGCAGACAATGGCCAGATCATATAAGACAATGGAATTGTGACCCGCAACCTCTGCAGCAACCAGCCCAGGAGGGTCAGCACCTGGCAGTGACTGTGGCTTCCTTATTTCTTATCCCTGCCTCCTCCCCAACTTGGTACCAACCAGAGACAGCCAAATATGCACACCAAAGCGGTCGCATTGCGGCAGGCCAGGTCTCCATCATCAACCAGGGCAGTCAGCCTTCACTAGCACCTTAGTGTAGCTCTGATAAATGTATAAGTTAAACATAAATTAACTTAATTAAGTTTAACATAAGTTAAACTTAGTACAAAGGCTAGAATGTAAAAATGAGTTCATTAAGACCCCATCTGGTCTTTCTCAGATCTTAGAGTTTAATTAAAATAATGGAGACATTCTTGCCCACCTTGTACCAGGATCCACTTTAGATTAAGTAATCTTTCTAAGGCTCAGAAGTAATTGTCTAGATCCTGGACCCTAGTTAAAGGTTAGATACAGTGAAACACCTTGGCTTTCGGCTTACAGGTGCATGGAATGTATACAAGCACTAGAAAAAACTTGTAACTTTGAGTTGGTCTGATGAGTTACTCTGACCTTCTCCCTGTAATTGGTTGCAGAAATAACACAGCTCACTAAGAAACTCCTTCTTTCTCAATCTGTCTGCATCTGGTTATTGGACCACAAGAACAAGCAGCTGGAGCTCGTTCTACCCGGCAACAATGTGGAAGTCCTCACTCCTAGTCAGCCCACCTCCACTTTCCCACACCAACAGCCTTCAGTCAGAGCACACCTGAAGCCTCCCATTTTCCACTCTGAAGCCTCCCCACTCCCTGCCTGCCTTGGAGTCTCTGCCTGAAACCATGATGATATCTGTGGCTGACTCCCTCTGACTGCTCTCGTCCAGGCGATTTTTGTTTATTTCCACACTGGGTAAGTCATATCAGCTTTTCAACTTCCTGCCATCTCCTACCCTCAGCTACTCAAAGGGAAAATATCCTCTGTAATGAGACGGGAGTGATTTTGTGCTGATGGGCTTTATTTTATTTAAAAGGGTACAACCAAATGACAGCAGGCAACAGAAAACCATCTTGTTTTTCTTAGTGTTTGGAGCGGTCTCTGCATTACCCACAGGGATGTTAAAGGCAAGTGGCCAACCCTGGCGCTGAGGATCCACTGTGAATAAAAAATTCAAGAGGTTCTGTAGAAAACCAAGCTTTCAGGATTCCAAAATCTGATGATATAAGTGTTTTTTCATATTTATTGCTGAAGCCCCGCCCCACCCCTCATTTCACCTCCCACATTCCCTTTTTGGATACCTTTCTCTTGCACGAGATCTGCACCCAGATAGCTTCTTTGCTCCCTTTAGAACCTCCCATTAGCAGCAATTAAAAAAAGGTCTTCCAGCAACTTGACACTTTTTGAAATGCTAATTGATTCTAAGCAGAGCCATCAGGCTGTCGTTCACACCCACTCAGTCCCTGCCCCAGGCTTTTTTGCATATTTAAATCAATAAGTTTCTAAACCTGGGAAGTGTGAGTTATGCAAATAGCTGTTCCTACCACTCTTGGTGAGATTAGTACCTGTGGGGCTTTAGAAAATCCTCAGGTGTCTGACAGTGTTTTAAGTCTTCTGCATGTGAAATGCTCAGATCATCTTGGGAGTGACCATTATTAGAGCTTAGTTTGAGTATTTGCATAAGCTGGTTGAAAAACACTGCTCAAGTCTGTTGCCTAAGCAATAAAATGATTTTCAATGAAATCCCTTTATACTGCCACCAGTGAAAGAAATAATTCAGTGATGAGATTGCTAAATTGGGTACAGAACTAGTTAATGTCCACAGGGTAAGATATTCATAACCAATAGACAGAAATCATTTACAGCTTATCAATCATCTGTAAGTCAATATCTAGCATCACAGTCTGATCGGTCAACAGTATGTCCATAGTAGCCAATTATGAAAGGCATCAGAATTAAAATAGAGTCACTTGGGTTAAATTAAAAAAAAAAAAAAAAAAACCCTAATGGATAGAGTCAGGGAAAGCCATGGAGAGAGGGTTCTTGTACTTGTAGCCCTAATAAAAACGATCACAAAAGATGATGCAAAAATCACAACCTTTCACAAAGACCATCAGAGCCTTACACAAAAAATATTGCTGCAAGGATATCTGCATAGCAACTGCCTGCCCAGTCTCAGACTGGTGCCCCCACCCCTTGTTATTGATCCTTGTAGCCAAGGATAATTATCTCAAAACAATTGTGTTATTCTGTAACTGAGCTCACATCCAGCTGCTCACCACTCAAAAAGCCAGGTATGTGAGAAGTGAGCTTTGGCAAAAGGAAAGCAGGTTTATTCAATTGCTAGTGGCTTGAAAGATGGCCAGACTCAAGTCTCTAAAAGCCATCTTAAAATCTCAAGCTGGGGCGGGGTGTGCTGGCACATACCTGTAATCCCAGCATTTTGGGAGGCCAAGGTGGGCGGATCACCTGAAGTCAGGAGTTCCAGACCAGCCTGGCTAACATGGTGAAACCCCATTTCTACTGAAAATGCAAAAAAGAAAAAAAAAAAATAGCTGGGCATGGTGGCAGATGCCTGTAGTCCCAACTGCTTGGGAGGTTGAGGCAGGAGAATTGTTTGAACCAGGGAGGCAGAGGTTGCAGTGAGCTTAGATCACACCAATGCCCTCCAGTCTGGGCAACAGAGCGAGAGACTGTCTCAAAAAAAAAAAAAAATTCTCAAGCTAGCTAAAGGGGTTTTAAGGGGAAAGGTGGCATGGAAACCATGCACAGAAGTGCAGTAGTAGTTCCTAACCCTACAAGTAAGGGGAGTAATGGAATGACCCACCTGTGTCGTGTTGGGATCTCAAGGGGAACAGGGAGGCTTTTGTCTCTGTTGGCAAACTGAATTTTGGGAGTAAGGAAAACTAGAGTACAGATGCCTGTCCAGTTGGTAGGAAGGCAGAGGTAGCTAGAAGAGCCACAGAAGAACAAAAGCCCTTGGCTGAGGCAGAACTGGAAGTCTGCCTGGGGTGGGGCTGGGGTCTTGTACACAGATACCAAGGAAACCAGCAAGGGCTGTGGCTGTTAAAGGTTGTAGTGGGGTTTGGTAGGGTAACTGTGTGGAGGGAGAGCTCTTATTTCCATGGTGTATGAGAAAGTGTTTGGTACCTATGAGTAAACACTTACTTTCATTAACAAGGTTAGGCATCAGCAGGCTGGAGGACTCTGATGAACGAGGCAAGGGCAGCCAATGATGGAGTGAGAGATGGGGCAAATGCCTACCTAGGCAAAACTTGAAGTTTATTTGCCAATCTTGTGTGGGGGAAAATCCATGGGCCTGATGTGTAGGAAAAGGCGGGGATCTGAGAAAGCCCTGAGGAATAGGACAGTGACAGATAGAACATGAGATGTGACTGTTTTGAGGATGCGCTTCCATATGGAAAAGAAATAAGGGGCTCTAAAAGACAAGCCAGGGACTTGCATCCTACATGGAAGTGGTCATGAAAGGTTGGGAGGATAGCGTGAGCTTGTGGGGCAGGGAGGAGGAACTTCCCGTGGTTTAAGAACCATTTGCCTTGTGTAGGAAGTGACTGGTAAAGTGAGTTTTCGGAGGAAAAATAAGTAGGGGAGATAGATGAGAAGGAAAAATACTGGCTTGTGGGGGAAATACTGGGGTGTCCACTGCTCCTTTGGCTGCTTTGTCACCTAAGGCATTTCCTTAGGCAATAGAATCCGATGGTTTTTGGTGTCCTCTGCAGTGGATAACTCCGGCCTTGGCTGGGAGGAGAGAGGCTTTAAGGAGGGCCTTTATTAAGGGGGCATTGATAATAAAGGACCCGTTTGTAGTGAGAAAACCTATTTCTGCCCATATAACCATTTGCCTGTTTAGTGGCATAGGATGTGGAAGGCGTATTTAGAGTAGGTATAGATATCGACATGTAGTCCTTTGGAAACAGTAAGAACACAGGTTAAGGCAATCAGTTCAGCTTGCTGAGAAGTGGTGGAAGAGGGGAGTGTGGCAGCCTGGATAATAGATGAGTGGGATACAACAGCACAGCCAGCTTTGGCCGCTGCCAGCTGACCGGGCTTGGAGGAACTGCCATTAACAAACCACGTGTGGTCTGGGTCTGGAATGGGAAAAAGAGAAATATGTGGAAATGGGGAGGATGCTATATGGGTTAGGGAGCCATGGGGTTTGGGGTTTGTGTTTGGTATTGAGAGGCTGGGTTAAAGTGAGGACAGAGCGAGGGTTACAGTGGAGGTTTCAGTAAAGAGTGCATAAAGCTGGAGAAGGCAAGGGGCTGAAAGTAAATGTGTAAGGTGTGAGGAAGAAACTAAACTTGGAGGTTGTGTGAGCCGTAGAGGGTAAGTGGAGCGTAACCTGCAATTTTGAGGGATTCTGGGAGTATTACAGTCACAGCCGCAGCGGCCGTGGTGCGTAAACATCACAGCCAGCCTAGGACTGTGAGGTTGAGTTGTTTAGACAAGAAGGTGACTGGTTGTGGGCCTGGCTCTTGTGTAAGAACCCTGACTGTGCAGCCTTTTATTTCTACTGTGTGAAGAGAGAAGCGTTGGGAGGAGTTGGGGAGTGCTAGTGTAGGGCTGTGTCTAAGGCTTTCTTTAGAGAACAAAAGGTAGAATGGGAGAAGGATTTGGGGTCTATGGGGTTAGCTAAGTTTCCTTTCATAAGTTTGTAAAGTGGTTTCATTAGGAGGGCAAAACCTGGTATCCAGAAGCGAAAGTATCCTGGGAAAGGGCTTGACTAAAGTAATGAGGGCTATCTTGGAAACCTTGGGGAAGAACGGTCCAGGTTAACTGCTGGGATGGGTGGGTGTCAGGGTCAGTCCCAGTAAAGGTGAAAAGAGGCTGAGAGGAGGGGTGTAAGGGGTTGGTGAAAAAGGCAAGAACAGAATAGTGAGTTGTGGAAGGAGGTATGGAAGACAGGAGGGTATAGGGGCTTGGTACAACAGGTTGGATGGGAAGTACAATCTGATTAATGAGGCGGAGGTCTTGGACTAGCCTGTAGGGTTTGTCTGGTTTTTGGACAGGTAGGATAGGAGAATTGTAAGAAGAGTTAATGGGAACTAAAAGGCCATGTTGTAGTAGGTGAGTTATAACAGGCTTTAGGCCTATTAAGGCTTATGCTGGGATGGGGCACTGGTGCTGGGCAGGATAAGGGTGGTTAGGTTTTAAGGGGATGATGAGAGGTGAGTGACTTATAGCAAGGGATGGGGAGGTTGTGTCCCGCACCCTAGGGTTAAGGTTAGGGAACAAAAGGGGAGCTATTGAGGGAGGTACGGGTTTGGGGAGGAGGGTGACAGTGAGATGTGGCTGTAGCCCAGGAATAGATAAGGAGGCAGACAATTTTGCTAGGCTATCTCAGCCTACCAGGGGAACTCGACAAGTGGGGATGATTAGGAAAGAATGTGGAAAGAATGCTGGCCCAATTGACACCAGACTTGGAGAGTTTGGAGAAGCCTGGACGACTTGCCATTAATTCCCGCAACAGTTATGGAGGCCAAGGAGACAGGTCCTTGAAAAGAAGGCAGAATGGGGTGGGTAGCCCCTGTGTTGATTAAGACGGGAACAGACCCTCCACAGTAACAGTTACCTGATGCTCCGCATCTGTGATGGTCCAGTGGGCTTCGGAGGTATTTGGGCAGCGTCAGTCTTCAGCCTCCAAGCTGAGCCCTGGGAAGAATTTGGTCCAGGAGCTTTGGGTTGGAGCTCCAGGAGCTCTGGGAGCAGTGATGTGAGTCAGACAGTCTGACTTTCAGTCGGGGCCCCACACAGATGGGGCAGGGCTTAGGAGGAATCCCAGGTTGTGGGAATTCCTTGGTCCAGTCGCCAGGTTTCTGACATTTGAAGCAAGGTTTGGGAGGGGCAGGTGGACACTGCAGTCTGGGTGCTTTGAAGTCTTTGTAAGCTGGTGGTGTGGCTAGGGTTTGTCTTACAGCAGAGGCAAGCATTTGCGATTCTGAGATGCACTGCTGCAGGGCAGCTTTTTCCCTATCATTGAACACCTTGAAGGCAAGGTTGATTAATTCTTGCTGTTGGGTTTGAGGGCCAGATTTTAAATTCTGTAGCTTTTTTGTAATGTCAGGTGCTGACTGGGTGATAAAATGAATATTAAGCATTTTTCAGGGGTGAAAGTAGAAGTCAGGATGACATTTAAGTTACTCCAGGTGCGATGATAAGACTGGGTTAAGTATTGGAACCCTTCTATATATTTAGTGGGATTTGATGAAAAGGACCCTAATTGTTGGCTGATTTAGGAAAGGTCAGATAAAGAGAAAGGAATGTGCACCCTAACTATGCTTTTGGCTCCAGCCACGTCTTGAAGGGGGAATTTTTGGGTAGTGGTAGAGGAATTAGCCACAGGACTAAACTGTAGGCTGGACTGGGATGAGGTGAGGAGGTGACAGGAGGGGCCTGGATTAGGGTCTGGCTTGGACAGGCAAGGAGGAGAAAGGTGGAAGGGTCGACCGACAAGGAGGATTCTGAGTTACTGGTGGAGGCAAAAGGGGCGGGCGGAAAGGAGAGAAAGAAATTTGGGATGAGTTGCATTGAGAGCAGAGATTAGGGAGGGATTGGAGTGTAAAAAATGCCTGGACATTGGGTGCAGGAGGATAGCTTCTACTCTCTAAGATTTTGTTGACAGAAGTTGTCCAGGTCGCACAACATCGAGATATCTAATGTGCCGTTTTCTGGCCATTTGGAACCCTTGTCTAATTTGTATTGAGGTCAGGCAGTGTAACAGAAAAATAATTAGATGTTTAGGTTTCAGATTGGGTGGGTGACAGTTGTAAAGGTTTTAGGTTTTTTAGGACGCAGAATAGAGGCAGAGACAGATGAATAGAGGGCAGAATATTGTCTATAGCAAAGGAGATAAATTTAAGGAAAGGAGTTGAGTAGAGACAAGGAGAAGGAGTGAGCAGCTACCAGGGTTTTCAGTAGGCACCCCTGACTGAGTCCTGGGCTGTACCACAGATGAGTGATCAAGGCTGGCATCCCTGTGATTGACCAGACACCAAGGGAAGACTGTCTTCCTGAGTCCATGACTGACATCAGAGTTTTTGAGTGCACGGATAAAGAGTGTCTCCTTTGCCTCTACTTAGAGAGGGAGACTTGTCTCCTTGGGATTTAAGGAAAAGGGGGGGCGGGCAGGGGACAGTCTTGTCTCCTTTTCTCTAATTTAAAGGAAAAGAGAGAGAAAGAGGGAGACACTGCTTACTCAATCTGAAGGTGGCGAGAGAGCTGTTTGGCACATTAAGTGCAAGCTGCTGGTCTGGTCTGATGCGTTGAGGTCTCAGGTAGGTCTCTTTCCAGAGAAGGAGTGGGGACAGGGGATCAATCTCCCAAAGGAGTACCCCTGTGCTGGATTTCAGCACCAAATGTTAAATGTGTGCTCTCTATGAAGAGACCCCCCCCCAAAAAACATGCTTTGTGTGAGCAACATGGCAGTTTATTCACCCAGGTGCGGGCAGGCTGAGTCCAAAAAGAGAGTTAGCGCAGGGTGGTGGGAAAGGTTTGGGATAGGCAGTGGAAAGTTATAGAAGTTACAATTCAGGGTGGTTTGTGCAAACTGAGAGGGGATGGTAGGGTCTGGAGTCATGAGGTTAACCAAGGTCAGTTACAAAGTCCAGTTTGTCCAGTTGCCTTATCAGTTGAGGCAGGAATAAGGAACAATAGAAGAATCTCTAAGTTAATTAGGCAGTGCAGAGGTTGGTCATTCTTCCACTTTTTGAAAATCCTCTTTGTGTTTTTCCAGTTACTTCAGACTTTCTAGTTCCAGGAACTCATCTGGAGTGTATGTGAAAGTCACAGAGGTTACCATGCCATCCATGGTGCAGTTGACCTAAAAGACCTTACACTGGGCATAGTCTGCACTAATTTTGGGAGAAACTTAATTTATAGTTTAACTTTGAAACAAAGATGATAATAGCCCTTTGACAAAACAAACCCCCTTCCTGGCCTGGGAACTAGATTGCCTCTGTAGGACTAACAAATTAGCCACAAGATTAGAAATGATGATTTAGGAGTCATGCAGCTAGAGGCTACAATATTGTGACCCCGCCCCAGCCCATTACTTCTGAGGATAATATCACTCTTATAAAACCTAAGACCAGTGCTTGAGATATTTTGCAGCCCCTGCACTGGATGGATCAGCTGACACCACCCAGATCGATAAACGGGTTCATCTGGTCTTGTGGCCCCCACTCAGGAACTGACTCAGTGCAGGAGGATAGCTTCTATTCTCTATGATTTCATCTCATCTCTGACCAAACCAATCAGCACTCCCAACTCAATGGCCTCCCACCTACCAAATTATGCTTAAAAACTCTGATCATGAATGCTTGGGGAGACTGATTTGGGTAATAATGACACTCCAGTCTCCAATATAGTCCACTCGGTGTGAATTACTCTTTCTCCATTGCAATTCCCATCTTGATAAATTGCTCTGTTTAAGCAGTGGGCAAGATGAACCCATTGAGTGGTTGTAGGAAGTTGTTCCCACAGATCAAGAGAAGCTTCATGACTTCCCTGTGGGCGTCCCAATTCTGGGTTAGCAATCAGGAACATATCCTTGCAAATGATTTTGCCCTCCAACAGTGGAGACCAAAGCCCCTCTACCCTAAGTCTTCTTGCCTTCAAGCCCCAGGTTAGGTAATTTTTCTGGCAAATTTTCCTTCATCAAACTTTAATCAGGCTCTTCGGAATTCTCTTCTTGACTTGGCCTCAGCCTTGGCCTTCTGTGCCTGTCTTGTCTTTCCCAGGCCTGCAGAGCCCAGTCTTAGCAAGAATCCTGCCAAGTCAGTTTAGAGAGAATCCTCTGCCCTTCATCTCTGATCAAGTTTCTCACCCCTCATCTTTGATGCCTAAGTCCTTGGCTTGCCTTTGGCAAGAATCCTATTCAGTCAGTGTAGCAAGAATCTCCCTATCTTCAATGTCTCCCGTTAGTAATTTTCTATCCACTAACCCCGTCACTCTGCTCCTTGGCCTTAATAAAGGCCCCAAAGGGGCCTTTTATTAAGGGGGCATTGATAATAGAGGACTCTTATGTAGTGAACAAACCTCTTTCTGCCCAAATAATCATTTTCCATCCACTAACCCCCTCACTCTGCTCCTTGGTTCCTATTGTGAGGGAGGAAAAATAATTTTCTATCTACCCTTTCTGAGTTCTTAGCTGGGGCTTCCTGTAACAAATCACAGATTTATAAGAGAAAAATACAGAGTTTAATAGCATGTCTACCTAATGTATACACAGGAGATACCTGTTACTGAACCAGGCCCGTTTTGTCTGCCATGCAATATGCCAATCCCTGAGACAATGAGTTTTGCAGCAGAGAAAGGATTTATTTGCATGGAAGCCAAGCAAGGAGACCAGGGAATAGATTTCAAATGGCCTCCCCAAAGATGGGGTTTAGGGTTATTTATGGGTTAGAGGAGCAGGGTAGTCTGAGGCATGGGGAAAAGTGACTGGGGATAAGGAAAGGTAAAGTAATTGGTGTTCTGCATAAGCGTAGTCAAGCTTCATGGCTCTTCATAGGATGTATGTTCAAAAAATTGTGGTGTTAGCATGATCTGAGGGTGGAGCTCTCAGGTCTCTGATGTCAAAAGGTCACACATTGGACATTTACACAGGCTCAGTTGAAGGCTTTGTGGCTTCAACCAGTTTGAACTGGACAAGAGCTAACTTTAAATTCCTGAAAAACAATTTAGGCAACCATTACCTTTGTGACCCATAGTCAGAGAAGTTATCTATAGTGAGGCTGAAAGGAATCTTTAAACAAAACAAAACAAAAACAAACAGCTAAAAGCAAGCAAAGCAGGTTAAAGTTTGAAGAGCCTGTCAGATTTGTCCTTGGCTTCTTGCCCAGTGAATTGAATAAATCTCTGAGAGGTGGCTGTGAATTCAGGCTTCTATACCATTATCTGCTGAAACAAAGCAAGAAGAGCATGGGGGAGGTGAGTTATGGAAAGGTGACCAGAAAAAGCTGTGTCAACAGGGATAAGGTTTGTTATGCAAATTTAAAGTCAGTGCTTTCTCCAACAATAAGAATCTCTAGTGACTTAGTCATCCTTCTTTCCTGGTACAGAGAAGTAGACACCATTACAAATGGAGATTTCCTTTACAGATGTAAATTTCCCTAACAAAAGGGTAACTCCCACTCTGTTTTCAGCGCTTCTCCTGTGACTGCAGTTTCTCAAAATTATTCTTATGCCAAAAAGTCCTATCTTGGGATGACATATTCTGGTTCTCTGCAGTCATATTTGGAGGTGACATATTCTTGTCTCTTACAGCTATCAATCCCCGCTGGTCCTTGCTGTATTCGAAGTTGAGACCAATCTCTCATCTCTATTGAAATAATCTTATTGCAATAGTCTTGAATAAATTCTCCCTAATTTTAATAAATGTGGAAATAATTTTTTCTTTAATACTTCCCCAGGGTACCACTCTGCCTGCCAAGATGTGGTATTGCTGAGGGACTCGGGCTTGTGGAAACACTGCCCAGCAGGCACACTAGAGTGGTGAATGATGGGGCTATTGCCTTGGCCAGCAGTTTCCCCTTCATCTTTTTGTAGTACCAGCCCCTTCTCATTGGCCATAGACAGGCACAGCATTCAGATCTGGGCTATTTCCTGGATTTCAGCTGGTCTACATGCTCTGGGCCAGATGATATGCAAACTATGGAAGAAATAAGGTCACTTCTGTTGTGGGTACCAAGGTAGGAAGATGTTAAATTGAAGCTTTGCCCCCACTCCCCAATGGAGGAATCCCTCCTGACATTGGCCAAAATGGAACTAAGATGCAGAGGGTAGCAGGGCAAAAGAAGGAAGGGTCCTGAAGATATCCTGGAGATTCCAGCTGGCCTGGGGCCCTCACAAGGCCGGGATATTCCCGATGGGCCTGAGCCAGTCTCAGTTGAGATGTCTGCCACTAGCAGCTACCAATCCTGAGTGCTGCAGGGTATGGCACAGTTACCCCCTTGTACATTCCTGGAGCAAGCCTCCCACACCCACGCCACAGTCCCATGGAGTGAATGTCACCAGTGCCAGTTCCCAGTTCCTCTCTCTAGGACAGCAGTACACAACGTGTCTGAGTTTGGGCCTGGCTTTCCTTTTCTCGTTACTGTTGCCCTCCAAAGTCCGCACCGTACAATACATTAAGGCTGTGTTTTTCAAATCTGAGCAAGGATACAGACCCCCTTCAGACTTCCTGTGTGAATTTAAATTATCTTTATTGCAAGTGCCAACATAAAACATATGCTCGTGGCTATGGTAAACCAAAATAAAATTTCAGCCATAAAATCAGCAAAACTCAAAGACAATAATTTAATGACAGACTATGTTTTGCTAAAGCTACTGGTAACAGTGAGTTTATTATTAGAAGTGTTCTCTAGTTGATTCTGAATTTTCATGGGGAATAAATGATGGGAGGAGAACTTGAGCTGATTTCTGTTTCCAGCATCCTATCATTTCCATTTTATTATGACCTTTCAAAGGGAGGCAGGTATTCTGGTTCTGAGAGGGGAGGTGACACTTGAGCTTTCCCCTTGAGGTTCTGAGAGATTTATTTAGAAACCCTAGACTGTGGGATATTTGGGTGCTCTTAGGTCCCTGCTCAGGTCTCTTGTCTTCAGCTATCTGGAAGAGACCTCACATGACCCTAGACTCTTTTTTCTTTTTTTTTTTTTTTTTTTGAGACTGAGTCTTGCTCTGCCACCCAGGCTGGAGTGCAGTGGAATGATCTCAGCTCACTGCAACCTCCACCTCCTGGATCCAAGTGATTCTCATGCCTCAGCCTCTTAAGTAGCTGCGACCACAGTCATGTACCACTGCGCTGGGCTAATTTTTGTATTTTAGTAGAGACAGGGTTTTGCCAGGTCGGCCAGGCTGGTCTCGAACTCCTGGCCTAAAGTGAGATTGGAGCTGAGATTGCAATCCCAAAGTGCTGGAATTACATGGCAGCCACTGCACCTGGCCACCCTAGACTCTTAAAATATAATGCCTGTGTCTCTGGGTTTTGGTCCTAGGCAGGTAGGTGTAAACATCTTAGGCAGCAGAGGGAGAGCTGTCTCAAATCACATTGGGCAGCCTGGGCAACATAGCAAGACCCTGTCTCTACCAAAAAAAAAAAAAAAAAAAAAAAGCCAAAAGAATAGCCAGGCTTGGTGGTGCACACCTATAATCTGAGCTACTTCAGAGGCTAAGGTGGAAGGATTGCTTCAACCCAGGAGGTCGATGTTGCAGTGAGCCGTGATCGTGCCACTGCACTTCAGCCTGGGTGACAGAGTGAGATCTTATCTCAAAAAAAAAAAAAAAAGAAGTCATATTTGAAGAAAAACAAGGTTCTTGTAACAGTAAAAAGCCCTCAGCATTTGAAAAGTATAATGAAAGAATATGAACATGTTGAAAAAATAGTGTGAAAAATGGCAAAAAAAGAACAATGTCTTTTTCAGCAATATTTGAAAAATGGTATGTTGAAAAGAAATGGAGGCCTAGGGGGTAAGAAAGCTGGGTGTAGAGAAGGGATATGCCAGGACCCCAAGTACCCAGCTTTGGGTCCTCTGCCACCAGCCCCCAACCCCTAGACTCTTCAGCTCCCAGATCCTGGTCTCCAGCTCCAAGCATCAGTCTCCAGCACCCCATTCCATTCTATTTTCCCGAGGGTTTCATCCTATCCTAAAATACTTAAGTTTTATTCATCACCTGATGTACTTCTTTGTTATATAGAATATGTATAATAATTGAAATGAAAGCTTTAACAGTTTCCCTGTGACATAATGCCTGCATCAATTCTTTGAAAGCTAATTATTGAAAGTAACATTTTGAAAGTGACTTTCTTAATTTTTCTATGTTTAATAACTGCTTTAAAAAGTCATAATACATAAAATGACATATCATTTTAGTAAAATACATACTACTAATAATTATAATTTTAATTCAATTTGAGGAGAAATATTTTAATACTTGGCATATTACAGACAGGGAAATTTTGTAAAGTTCTACATTTCAATTATTTGATGATATATTTCTTTGTGATTTTTGGCATAAAATTGGAAGGAGTTCAAAGAATTGAGTGAATAGCTGTAACAAATCTCCTCCCATTCCCATCTGCTTATTTATATTACTAAGGATAATCCATACTTACTCTGATGAAAATGAACAAGAGGAACAGAATTTTTGCTGAGCTCTATCTCATTCTAGTAATAAGTATTATCCATGCATGACTACATGAATGGTTTTTTAAAAAACCAGCAAGGATGGAAGGCTGCATGGGGCTGACTTAGGTGGACACTTCTGGCAGGGTGAGATCAGACTTGCCCTGGAACCTGGGGCCCATTTCTCAAACACAGCTACAAGGGTGGTCGCCTAAGTGGTCCTTGGGAGATGGTTCGGAACACAGACTGAATAGTGGGGAGTCCTTTTTCTACTCTCTGGAACCATGGGTATAAGAATATTCCTTGAGTATTTGTCAGAACTTATTTGGAAAACTCTACTTATATTTGGTCTGGTATATATTTTTTTAAGTTGCATTTTCATTTTTCTCAGTGTAATGTAATATATGTGCATATTTAAAAGTCAGATGGTATCACCAAGCTTATAATAAAAATCATTCATATCAAATCCCATGTAGCCCTCAAGTCATCCTCATTCAATGTTTTAGGTGCTGCTTCTGATTTTTACCTTCAAATTTTTAAATAATATGCTGTATTTGTTGTATTGGGTTTTCTGTGGCCACAACAAATTGCCACAGAGTTAACGGCTTTAAATGACATGTTTATTCTGTTACTGTTCTGGAGATTGAAAAAACAAAATAAGTCTTTTTTTTTCTTTGAGACAGAATTTTGCTCTATCACCCAGGTTGGAGTGCAGTGGCATGATCTCTGCTCACTGCAATATCTGCCTCCCAGAGTTGCAGTGAGCAGGGCAACTCTCCACTCAGCCACCCCTGCCTCAGCCTCCTAAGTAGCTGGAGCTACAGGCACGTGCCACTATGCCCAGCTAATTTTTTATTTTTATTTTTATAGAAATGGGGTTTTGCCAGTTTGCCCATGCTGGTCTTGAACTCCTGGGCTCAAGTGATCCACCCACCTTAGCCTCCCAAAGTGCTGTGATTATAGGTGTGAGCCACTGTGCCCACCCCAAAATGAGTCTTAAGGAGCTAAAATTGAGCTATCAACAGGGCTGTTTCTGGAGAAGGCTCTAGGGGAAAATCTGTTCCTTGCCTCTTCCATATCCAGAGGCTGTCAGCATCCCTTGGTTCCTGGCCCCATCACTCCAATCTCTGCTTTTGTGGTCACATCACCTTCTGCTCTATCGTAGTCAAATTATAAAGACACCTGTGATAATATTTAGGGTTCAACTAGATAACCTGGGAAAATCTCATTTTAAGATTTTAAACTAAAGCACATCTTCAAAGTCCCCTTTGCCATATTGTGTAAAGTTCACAAGTTTCAGGGCTGAGCACCTGGATATCCATGGTGGGCTTTACTCAGCCCACTACATCTACCTTTTCTAATGCCTTTATTTTTTAGACATAGTTTCTCTCTTGTTGCCCAGGCTGGAGTGCAATGGGGTGATCTTGGCTCACTGCAACCTCTGCCTCCCAAGTTCAAGTGATTCTGCCTGATCAGCCTCCCAAGTAGCTGGGATTACAGGCATGTGCCACCAAGCCCAGCAAATTTTGCATATTTAGCAGAGATAGGCTTTCACCATGTTGGTCAGGCTGGTCTGGAACTCCTGATCTCAAATGATCCACTCACCCTGGCTTCCCACAGTGCTGGGGTTACAGGTGTGAGTCAACACACCCAGCCTCTAATGCTTCTTGATTTTTTAGTTGTAGGTGTTTTTGATTGATGTCCTACTACAGAAGATGAGTATTTGGTTTGCCACCTGTACCCCTTCCATCATGCTCATACACACACACATGCATACACACACAAACCTATACAATTCTCTTCTCCCACCCTTGTGATAAATTTGTATTGCCCTTTTAGTTTAAATCAGTATTCACTGTTTACATTATGATTAGGTAAATATAATTCATGGCTAAACCAGCCGTGAACTATGCTTATATTTACTTTCTTATACAATGATTTTTTATTTTTTTTACATTTCTTTGTTGTCTATATGGTTATCACCAAGTGAGTCCAGAATTCTGCCCTGGAATTGAAAATCTACTCTCAAAATAATCAAACACATCAGGTATAAGATCAATTTCAGTTTTTTCTTGGAAACGTTCTCCTTAGGCCTCTTTCCATTCTCCTGCTCCCATCTGGACTTTGTCCCCAGCATCTGCTCCACAGCTGTCAGCTGGAAACACCCCTACATCACCCTAGAAGCCTCCCTGCCTCTCATAAGCCAGATCGCAGGTCTTTGGTCTACTCTGTCATTTTAGTGGAACACATCCCCCTTGGCTTCCTGAGAAAGAGTGCTAGGGAACAGGGTGCCTTGTTCTCCTCTAGGTTCAAATATTAATTCACAAAAAATGGAGAAGACAGAGGAGAACACTGACACCATGGAAACACAGTTGGCAAAATAGCCTAAAACCTGGAGAATGTGACACGTCGCAGAATGTGGTTTCTTCAACACTTAAATATCAAGGGGGAGGAAAAGCATTTGCAAAAAATAGTTTTCAAGGAAAATAGAGGAGGAAACTATAGCTTAAAAGATTTTGAAAGCAAGCTACTTATGATGTGTTGATTCAAACAAATGATATTTTTTAAGTGTGATAGGCATGAGATGATTAGAAATTTGAACACTAAATATCTGAAGCTATAGTTCAGTTTTATTTTAGGTGTAATAATGATATTATTCCTATATTTGGAAACTCTTATCTTTTAGAGAGACACACTGGCAGGACACGAGGGGAAAAAATTAGGATGTAGATACAGTAAGATTAGCCATGATCTGATCATTGCCGAACCTGCATGTTAGATGCATGGGAATTAATTATATGATTGCCTCTACTTTGAAATGTTTGAACTTTTCAACAAAATAAGTTTCTTTGTTTTGAGACAGGGTCTCACTCTGTTGCCCAGGCTGGAGTGCAGTGGCGTGATCTTGGCTCACTGCAACCTCCACTTCCTGGATTCAAGCAGTACTCCTGCCTCAGCCACCCAAGTAGCTGGGATTACAGCAGCCACGATCCAGCAGCCATGAGGAAGAAGTGTTTGGACATGCCCCTCCATTTCCATGCACCTTGGCAGAATCAGACACCAGCCACCGCGCCCGCGTGTTATGTGCGTTCCAAACCACACGCTGACTTACTTTGGAAAAGGACAAGATAAAGATGCATTTCAAAGGCAAAAAAAAAAAAAAAAAACCGCGGAAAGGTGGCTGGGGTTCTGGGTTCTGCCAGGGTGCATGGAAATGGAGGGGCATGTCCAAACACTTCTTCCTCATGACTGCTGGATTATGGCCACCACCATGCCTGGCTAATTTTTGTGTTTTTAGTAGAGACGGGGTTTCACCATGTTGGCCAGGCTGTTTTTTGTTGTTGTTGTTGACAACAAAACTAGCAAGTCACTATTCTACTCCCATACTTCAGTGATACCTCAGCCAGATGTAAACTATAAGAAATTATTCTTCCTCAGAATTTTAAAGGTTTTTCTCCATCTTCTAACTCACAGGGTTTGTTTCTGAGCGGTCCAGTGTTTTTCTGAGCTCTTATCCCCAGCTTTATGTAACCTGTTTTTCTTCCTTCCTATAAGTTTTTAAGAGCTTCCTTTTCGTTACTTTAGTTCTATAGTTTCTTAGGCAGACCCTTTGCTGTGGGTCTTTTTTACCCTTTCTTCTTTTATAGTCCTGAGAATTCACAAGTCCCTTTCAATCTTGAATGTTTTTGCTCAATAAATTGTATATTTCTTTGATATTTTCCCCTACCATTTTCTTTGTTCTTTCCTTCTGAAATTCCTATTATTTGGATGTTGAACTGATGCTATTTTTATTCGGGTCACATTAAATTTGCAGATAAAATTAGGAAGTATTGATACTTTTTTATGGTAGACATTCCTATCTCAAACAGGGTATGTTTCCATTTATCCATTTGTCTCTTCAGTTTGCCAAGAATTTAACATTTTTCTTCATACTTAAATTATCTTATTCTTAGCCATTTTTACTTTGTTTTTGTGTCATCTTGAAGTGGAATCTTGCATTTTGTTATGTTTGCTGGCTAGTTATTATTGCATGTAGGAAAGCTATTGATTCTGATGGTAGCGGCTGCTCCACACAGTCTGCCACTGCCATCACACAGACTGCAGCAGGGCGGCCAGCTGGGGCTGCACACTGCGTGGAGCCGGTGGGAGCTCTGCGCCTTCCGAGTTGGGGCAGGAGCTCCCGGGGTGTTGCTGCAGCTCTCCAAACCCCAGCTGTAGATCAGGGCCTCCTATTTCACCAAAGCAGGATGGAAGCAGGCAGCATCCCTGCCCTCCCAGGTGCAACTGCAGCCGTTAAATCTGTGGCTGCAGACCTGGGCCTCCTGCACCAGGAGTGGGCAGGAGCCAGGACAAGTGGGAACCCCACCCATTCTAAGTTGGCGTTGGGGAGCTGCCCAGGTGCAGCTGCAGCCTCCCTTCCAGGCGCAAGACCAGGGTATCTCTGCAGCCTCCACCTTCGGGCTGGGAAGATGCCCCCCTGACCCCACCTCTGTCCCCTTGGGGGTGTCTGCTCCCACTGCCTGGCACCCACTCCAATCTTGGAGCCAGGTGGAGATTGGAACCTGGCTTGTGATGGCAGACTGCCATAGCCCAGCCTGGTGTGCAAAGGCTCAGGGCAGCATTGACACACCAGCACCCTGCCATCTCGATCCCCTCCAGAATTTTAAGGGAAGCTGAGGGCAGCTGGGGCTATGGGTGGCTGGGCACGGAGCTGAAGGTGGCTGGGTGCTGGCCTGCAGGTGCTCCTTTGTGCCAGCAGCCTGGGAGCCTTGAACAGCCATGGGAGGCAGAAAGGTTACTGGGCAGAAGGGGGCAGGTCCCTGGTAAGGCCCCACCTTTAGGCAGGGAGGGCCTGAAGGCTGGGGGCCAGGCTTCCAGTCCTGTGGACTGGAATGGGAACTTGTGGTGCCTTTTCTGTGCCCTGGACCAATCTGTAGGCACTTCCTCCCTTCTGAGGTCCATAAAAGCCAGGGACTCAGCCAGAGCAGGGCAGAGGACGGCTAGAGGGGACAACCAGCTGCAGAGAGGAGCTACCCTCTCTGCTGAGAGCTGCAGAGATGACAGGACAACCTGTGGGCAGAGAGGAGCCACCCTCTTGAGGGCCTCCTCTCTGCTGAGGGCTGAACACTCCACAGGGAAGACCTGCTTACAGAGAGGAGCTACCCACTGCAGGTCTCCTCAGAGCTGTAACACTCAATAAAGATCCTCTTCATCTTGTTCACCTTCCACCTGTCTATGTTCCTGGAGGCAGGACATGAACTCTGGCAAAGGTGCCACTGGCCACAGAGGTTTCTGGACAGAAAAGCGACATCTCAAAGATCCGCAACAATCTTGTTTATTAATTTTTAAAACTGCTTTGCTAAACTCTCTTATGTCGAATAACTTTTGTTTGATTATCTTGGTTTTTCCATGTATATGTCTATACAATCTCCAAATAAAATTAATTTTGCCTTTTTCTTTTCTTTCTTTCTTTCTTTCTTTCTTCTTCTTCTTCTTCTTCTTCTTTTTTTTTTTTTTTTGAAAGAAAGAAAGAAGGAGAAAGAAAAAGGGGGAGAGAGAACAGGATTCTTGCTCTATTGCCCAGGCTGGAATGCAATCTTAAAAAGGTATTAAAAACCTCTTTTATGCCAATAATTGTACTTAACAACAATTAAGGAAGGAATAAGGGAAGAGACAGGAAGGAATAAGGGCAGAAAATAAGAAACAAACAGCCAACTAATATTTCATTTAAGTCTGTGAGATGCTATGCAAATACTGAAGAGTAATTTACTTCCAATTACGTAGTCACTTTCAGAATAGGTGTAATATGATACTGAGAAAAATGTACGTTCTGTAGACCTGGGGTGGAGAATTCTATCACTATACCCTGAGTTTACTTATTCCAGGTCTAAATTCAAATCATAGATGTCCCTATTAATTTTCTATCTGATTGATCCATTGAATATTAACAATGCGATGTCAAAATCTCCTGCTATTATTGTGCGGGAGTCCAAATCTCTTTATAAGTCAATAAGAACTTGTCGTATGTATCTGGGTACTCCTATATTGGGTACGTATATATTTATGTTAATTAACTCCTGTTGTTGCATGATCCTTTTACCATTATAAGTCCTTCTTTGTTTCTTTTGGTCTTTGTTACTATTAAAGTCTATTTTGTTGGAGACAAAAGTTACAACTCCTATTTTTTTGTTTTTTGGTTTTTTTGCTCTCCATTTAATTGCTAAATCTTCCTCCATCCCTTTATTTTGAGCCTTTGTGTGTCGTTGTGAGTTAGATCTGGATACAATGTACCAATAGATTTTAACTTTTTATTCCATTTCCCTGTCTGTGTCTTTTATTGGGGCATTGAATCCATTTAAATTTAGGATTAATATTAATATTTGTGGGTTCAATATTGTAATTTAATGCTAGCTGGCTATTTTGCCCATTAGTTGATGTAAATTCTTCATTATGGAGATACTCTTTACGTTTTGGTAAGTTTTTGGGATGACTGATACTGGTTGTTCCTTTCTGTTTGTAGTGCTTCTTTCAGAAGTCTTGTAAAGCAGGCCTGATGGTGATGAAATCTCTGAGTGCTTATTTGTTCATGAAAAATTTTATTTTTCCTTCATTTATGAAGCTTAGTTTGGCTGGATATGAGAGTCTGGGTTGAAAATTCTTTTCGTTGAGGATATTGAATATTGACCCCCACTCTCTTCTAGATTGTAGGGTTTCGGCTGAGAGATCTGCTGTGAGTCTGATAGGCTTCCGTTTGTGGGTAACCTGACATTTCTCTCTAGCTGCCCTCAGAATTTTCTCCTTTATTTCAACCCTAGTGAATCTAGCGATTATGTGTCTTGGATTTGCTCTACTTGAGGAATATCTTTGTGGTGTTCTCTGGATTACCTGGAGTTGAGTATTTTCCTGCCTTACTAAGTTAGGAAAGTTTTCCTGAATAATATCCTGAAGAATATTTTCCAACTTGGATTCATTCTCTTCGTCACATTCAGGTACACCTATCAGTTGTAAATTAGGTCTTTTCACATAGTCCCATATTTCTTGGAGACTTTGCTCATTCCTTTTTACTCTTTCTTCTCAAATCTTGTCTTCTCATTTCATTTCATTAAGTAGGTCTTCGACTTCTGATGTCCTTTCTTCTGCTTGATTAATTCGACTGTTAAAACCTGTGCATACTTCGCGAAGTTCTCGTATTGTATTCTTCAGTTCCATTAATTCACTTATTTTAGTTTCTAAATTGTCTATTCTCATTAGCATTTCATCAAACCTTTTTTCAAAGTTCTTAGTTTCTTTACATTGTGTTAGAACATGTTGTTTTAGCTCACAAAAGTTCCTTATTTTCCACCTTCTGAAGCCTAAATCTGTTAATGGAATGAACTCGTTCTCCATCAGGACTTGTTCCCTTGATGATGAGGAACTGTGATCCCCTGTAGAGGGAGAGGCATTATGACTCTGGGTATTCTCAACATTTTTACGCTGGTTTCTTCCCATCATTGTGAGTTTATCCACCTGTCGTCTTTGTGATTGCCAACTTTCAAATTAGGTCTCTGAGTGGACATCTAACTTGTTGATTCCCAGCGCCAAAATCTGAGCAACCCACTGCGCTGGCTAAAACATCAGCATTAAGATTTGTGGTGCTTTTCTGCTTGGGAATCTCCGGTCTGGCTTCCCTCTTGAATCCATTTTTCAATTAGGTAAATGGGTGACTCTGGCCTTCCCGGAGCTCCAAACGTCGATCAAAAGAGGACCTAGTCCCATTTACTCTGCCGCGCCTAAGCGCCGGCAAAACCGCCACACTGGCCACAAGAGTCACGCTGGCGACCCGTGGGGCACCTCCGCTGGGAATCTCCTAGTCCATGGGCAACAAAAATTCATCTGAAAAGTGTGGCGTCCTCTCTTTCTGTGTGCTTTCTCTGGGAGCTACAATCCAGAGCTGCTAGTAATCGGCCATCTTGGATCTCTCTCCCTAATTTTGCCTTTTTCTTTATGATTTTTAACCTCTTCTTTCTATTGTAAACATATATGGTGGGGGATTATTATTAGTAGCATTATTTGAGATAGAATCTTGCTCTGTTAGCCAGTGTGGAGTGCAGTGGTGTGTTCATAGCTCACTGCAGCCTCAACCTCTAGGGCTCAAGCAATCCTCTCACCTCAGCCTCCTGAGTAGCTGAAACTACAGGCATGTGCCACCATGCCTGGCTAATTTTTAAAATTTTTTGTAGAGACAAGGTCTCACTCTGTTGCCCAGGCTGATCTCAGACTCCTGAGCTCAAGCAATCCTCCATCTTGGCCTCCCAAAGTGCTGGGAATTTTTTAGTGTATTGGTCCATTCTCTTTGCTAGTTTTTTATTTTTGAGTTTTCTTTCACTATTGATAGGTGGTATTGGCTTCTGTTGGTTAAACATTTATGATGCAGATGAATATGCTCTTGTCTTCTCTACTGCCTGTAATTTGACAGCTGGAACTGGAGACTGGACCAGACTCAAGTTTAATTCTGTTGACAAGACTATAGGAGGTATATCTTATCTACTTGTCTCTTTGTGCAGTTATAAAAGTTGTCGATGCTTTATGGCTATCCAAATTCATTTGGTGGTTGCAAAATTGTGACATTCTGTCATCTCCCTTAATATTTACATAAACTTTTTATTTTGTCAGATTTTTATGTTTATAAAAATTTGAAAAGATAGTACAGAGAATTTGGTAGACTCCACATCCAATTTCCCCTCTTTGTTACTATCTTATACAGCTATGACCCAATTGTTACAACTAATGGATCTATAGTGATTCCTTATGATTAAAGTCCATGCTTCATTCAGATTTCCTTAGTTTTTACTAACTGTATCTGTCTGTTCCAGGATCCCACATTATGTTTAGTTGTCTTTTAGTTTAGCCTCATTCATTGCTGCTGGAAATAAAAAATGATACAGCCACTTTAGACGACAGTCTGGCAGTTACTTACAAAGCTAACTAAACTTAGGCTTATCATATGATTCAGCAATTGCACTCTTAGGTATTTATCTAAATGAGTTGAAAACTTGTGCCCAGACAAAAGCCTGCATACAAGTGTTTACAGCAGCTTTATTTGTAATTGCCAAAAACTGGAAGTAACAAAAATGTCCTTTAATAAGTGAGTGGATAAACAAACCGGTATATCCAGACAATGGAACGTTATTCAGTAATAAAAATAAATAAATTAGCAAGGCTCAAGAAGACGTTGAGGAGACTTAAATGAATATTACTAAGTGAATGAAGCCAATCTGAAAAGGCCACATAGTGTATAATTCCTGCCATGTGACATTCTTGAAAAGGCAAAACTACAAAGAAAGCTAGAAACTTAGTGGTGGCCGGGGATGGTGGCTTACTCCTGTAATCCCAGCACATTAGGAGGCTAAGGAGGGAGGATTGCTTGAGGCCATGAATTAGAGACCAGCCTGAGCAACATGGCAAGTCCCCATCTCTACAAAAGATAAAAAAATAATATAATTAAAAAAAAAATAGCCTGGTGTGCTCACATGCTTATAGCCTTAGCTACTCAGGAGGCTGAAGTGGAAGGATCCCTTGAGGCCAGGAGAGCACAGGAAATTTTTAGGGCATTGAAATTATTCTGTATTATATTATAATGGTGGATGTGTCATTATACATTTGTCAAAACCCATGAAATGTATGACACAGAGTCCTCATGTAAACTCTGGACTTTAGTTCAAAATAGTGTGTCAATATTGCCTCATCAACTGTAACAAATGTGCAAGATAGGAAATAGGGGAAAGGTGAAACAGTCAGGGGTGAGGGAGGGAATACAGGAATATGTACTTCCTCCTTAATTTTCCTGTAAACCTCAAATTGCTCTAACAATAAAGTCTATTAATTATTTTTAAGTCCCATTTCTTACCATTCTTCCAATTTAGTTAATTAAATAATTACTTTATGTCTGTTTGGAATCCTAGATTCTTATTTCACTCCATCAGTAAAATAAATAAACCCATTAGTGCTGAGAAAGAAAAAGGTAGTCCCTGAAATCTGGGAACTGGTCTGACACTTGCAACCAGACTCAGTGTTGTTGGAAGCTGGCCTCGTGCTTCTAGATGTTTGTTGGACATAAATCATCTCACACAACATCAATGTTGGAGAGCGTCACTCTGAGACCATGGTAACTTAAGACAAAACAGGGCCACTTCATAAATTTGTCTAGGAATGAACAAAACCAAGATGCAATCCACACAATCCCATCCCTCTCTCCTGACTAATAAGAGGAACCACCGCTTCTTGACCATTCCAGCATTATCTGCCCTAGGTTGTTCTTCTGTAGAGAAGATTTATTGAGGTGTCCAGTCACAGCATCATCCCTGCTTTCCGACAGTGTATACCACAGTGAACCCATGTTCCAAAACCCTCCCCAACCAAAGCCTAATCTTATAATAGGTTTCTTTCTGACACCTTCTTACTGAGACCTCCTTCCACCATGGTCTCTGTGGTGTGCCTTCTTCCTCATTATAAGGGGTGATGAGCCCAAATGGTTCAACTACAGGCATTGACATTTATTTTGATGCTCCAGTTGTCCAGGATTTGGTCTTTAGGCTGTTGTCCTTTGACAGATCCTTATTATTGTTTGAGCATTTTCCTGCTTTCTAGCAGAACAAGATGCTCCAAGTTCACCTTGTATATTTTCTGTTCCAGCCCTGGAACCAGTAATTTCTCTAAGAAGCCCTTGGTTCTTTTAGTAGGAAATGGTATTTAAAAGTGAACATCTGGTATTTAAAATTGCTTTTGGGGTGTCACTGATCCCAGATGTGGACAGAGCTAGGGCATATATATATGTATTCTTATTCACACATAAACATTTGTATCTATATTTCTCTCTCTTTACACACACACACACACACACACACACACACACACACACACACTGACTGATACCCCCAAATTCAGCACCACAGGTTCATTCTAATTGTCTCCTTCCTCATTTGTAGCTCTCTTTTTCTGGCAATGAGGAACCTGGCATCCTTCTTAATACATCCACTTATTTGGGTAATCCACCAGTAGGTAGCCATTCTCCCTTCTCAGGCCCACCCCTCCCCCTGCTGATGCCTGGACTCCGAGACCCTGTGCTGGGCTGTCCCCTTATCAGATGCCCTCTGTATCCCACTTGGTGTTTAAATGTTTAAAAACATTTTAATTTTACTTACATGTTTGTTAAAGCATTTGTTTATATTTTACTTGAATGTAATTTGTGACTGGTGGCCTACTCGACAGTGGGAACAGCACAGCAGAGCTTTCTCTGCCTCTGTGAGAATCTTTGTTCTTATTTTCCACGTAATAATACACATGATACTGCACGGCTTTCACGAACATCAGAATGCCGTAAATTTGTCAGCAAAGGTAAATTCTTCTCATCTCCTTTTGCTTCTGAGACTGTCTTGACAGGCTGTAATTTGTGGGTCTGTGTTTATGGGGTGTGTGTGTGTGTGTGTGTGTGTGTGTGTGTGACTAAGGAGCCACAGGATGATAAGGTATTTGCCACCCTCAATCTGCTCTGGGCTCCTTCATTCACCTTGCTGTGAAGGTAGGTGGCAAGGAAACTATTTCTCACTGCATGTTCTCCCATCTAAGTACTAACCAGGCCTGACCCTGCTTAGCTTCCGAGATCAGACGAGGTCAGGCACGTTCAGGGTGGTATGGCCGTAGATCTCACTGTGTGTTCTCATTTGCTCAGCATCTTGGGGATGGACAGTCTGCTGGAGGCTGTGAAAGATTTCTCTCCTCCGCAGACTAGACCTGCGTTAGGTGAGCACTTCCTGGGAGCCAGGCTCTGGGCTAAGTGCTTCATGGCTAAATCCATTTGTCTCATGTAATCCTCACAACAGCTTTGTGAGGAAGGTGTTAGCAACCCCATCTTCTGAAAGAGGAAATGGAAAGGTTAGGTCATGTTTGTGACTGTGACAGCAGCTGCGGTGTTGGACTTCCAGCCCAGGCCAGCCTGGACTCATAACCCACAACAGTACACCCTTCCCTCTGTCTCTACCAACTTAATGAAAGGTAAGGGCAATTTCATTGTAGTGTAAAGCCTTAGCAGTTCAAAGAACATATAGATTGTCCAGTGCAAGCATATGATATGGTTACAAGATCACCTTTATATAGCTGGAAACACCAGTCTGACTTCTCCCTCTCTGCTTTATCATGAACAACTTCTACCTCAGGTCTCCTAATGGAATCTGAGGATTTTGATTTCTGTTGCTGTCCAAGACAACCCCAACCCTTAGACCCCAGATGCCAAACATCCTTAAGAGCCCAGTAAATTCATATTGTGGCTCTTTCAGCCCTTGGGATTCCCCAGTTCTTTCTGGGATCTTTTTTCATTCTCATATCTGAGCATACTCTTTCTTTTTCTCCAAGGGTATGATGGTGCCAGCTGGGCTAAGCTGGAGTTTTTCATGACATGGTCATCTAACCTCCTGGCCTTAGCCTTCTGGATCTATAAGCCAGGGCACAAAAAAAGACTGGGCACCTAGTACGCCTCTGATCCATCCCAGCCTTTTCTCTGTGCTTCTTTTGACCATAGGAAACTGCATTTCCTAGTCGTCTTTACTCCATGGCTTCTAGTAGGCATAGCCCATGGGAAGCCTGGTAGAAAACTGGAGGGAGGAAGGAAAGGAACTGCCTGGTGCTTTTTGCCCTTCTACTTGGCTTCCTGCATCTCAGCAGTGGATTTTCCTTCATGGTTCCAGCTTCTTCCAGACAGCCCCTGCCTTAGGGTCCTGGCTCCTCCCGGGCTATCCCACCAGTTCCAGCATCTGCTGGCTTTGGCTTCTAGTAATACCCTCTACTCCCACTTTTTCATGGGCCTTGATGTATTAGTGGCTTCCTTCTGTGGCTAATCTCTGTCTTTCCTCTATCCCCTGTTTAAATCGTAAATTCTCCTGTCAGCTAATGAACCAATTCCCTGTATTAAATTCCCCCATTCAGGCCAGGTACTGTGGCTCACACCTGTAATCCCAGAGCTTTGGGAGGCTGAGGCAGGAGAATTGTTTGAGCCCAGGAGTTCAAGACCAGCCTGGGCAACACAATGAGACCCCCTCTCTGTAAAAAATAAAAATTAAAAAAAGTAGCCAGGCAAAGTGACAGTGCACACCTGTAGTTCTAGCTTCTTGGGAAGCTGAGGTGGGAGGATCCCCTGAGCCCAGGAACTCAAGGCTGCAGTAAGCTATGATTTTGCCACTACACTCCAGCCTGGGTCACAGAGCAAGACCTCATCTCACACACACACACACACACACACACACACACACAGACATTTAAAAAAGTAAAGTTCTTCTTCCAAAGGCCAACTCTTACCAAGTGGTTTGAGAACCATTGAAGGTAAAAGCTTTTATTCTTTTGCTTCTCCCTACTCATCTCAGATGTTATGAGACCAGAACTCATTTTTTTTCTTTTTAAAAACTCTATTTGTTATGATTATAGAACTTATCTGTTAGTAAGGAGAGCCCTGAGCAGCAGTGACAATGAGGCCCTCCAGTCAGACTGAGAGGACCATCCCGTTCCCACAGATTGTCAGTGCCTGTGCAAGGGGGTCAGATGAACAACAGCTAGTGCCATTTGCACCCCAGAAGACTGCCACCATCTTCTGGGAGTCAGGCTGCAAGTCCTTCCTGGTGAGGCTTATGGCTCAATACTTCAGTTCACCAGGCACAAGCCATTCCCTGGAAATACACAGATGTACAGACCCAGGCCTGGTGGATAGGGGCTGGAAGCTTGAGGGGAATCTTTCACAGGAACTTGCAAATGCCATTTGCTGTGCTGGGATCTCCAGGGAGCATGGGAGGGAATGGGGTGGTGGGGAAAAGAGCAGTTAATAATGATGTAAATCAACCTTGGAACACTGGAGACCCATGCAATTGGTGCATTCAGCAAATCCTGAAGCCTTCTTTCATCTATGTTATGT
Source organism: Sapajus apella (assembly GCF_009761245.1). Classification (NCBI taxonomy): domain Eukaryota; kingdom Metazoa; phylum Chordata; class Mammalia; order Primates; family Cebidae; genus Sapajus; species Sapajus apella. The sequence goes on from NW_022436997.1 coordinate 10,867,727, forward strand.
TTATTTCTTCTAACGTGTTACTATTTGACACTATAGTTATTATACCTTGTCAGAAAAAAAAGAATATTATGTACAGAGAAGAAAATTCAGCCAGTTCCCTAGTGGTAGAGGAATGGAGAATAATGTTGGCAGAAGCAAATACCTTCTTAAAATCTGGCAGGTGCTGTTGGAGGTGGCTGCTCTGATATTACTGCAATGCTTCTTTTCTAATACTCTGATGCAGGGAATTGAGATACTCCAATTCTTTCATGCTTTGTGTCAGAGAAGTGGGAGATAATTATAAAATATCATTCAATATATTTTCTGTTGAAGAATGACAGCCACTCTGTTTTTCCCTTCTCAAAATGAGAGGCAACTGATACATTTCTTTTTTTTTTTTTTTTTTTTTTGTATTTTAGGTTCTGGGGTACATGTGAAGAACATGCAGGATTGTTGCATAGGTACACACATGGCAATGTGGTTTGCTGCCTCCATGCCCCCATCACCCACATCTGGTGTTTCTCCCCATGTTATCCCTCCCCAACCTCCCCACCGCCCTCTGCCGCTGTCCCTCTCTTGGCCCCCTCCAACAGACCCTAGTATGTGATGCTCCCCTCCCTGTGTCAATGTGTCCTTATAGAGAACTATGAGTGAGAACATGCAGTGTTTGATTTGCTGTTCTTGTGTCAGTTTGCTGAGAATGATGGTTTCCAGATTCATCCATGTCCCTACAAAGGAGGACACGAACTCATAATTTCTTATGGCTGCATAGTATTCCATGGTGTATATATGCCACATTTTCCTTGTCCAGTCTATCGTTGATGGGCATTTGGGTTGGTTCCAGGTCTTTGCTATTGTAAACAGTGCCACAATGAACATACGTGTGCATGTGTCCTTATAATAGAATGAATGATTTATAATCCTTTGGGTATATACCCAGTAATGGGATTGCTGGGTCAAATGGAATTTCTATTTCTAGGTCCTTGAGGAAGCGCCACAATGTCTTCCACAGTGGTTGGACTAGTTTATACTCCCACCAACAGTGTAAAAGTGTTCCTGTTTCTCCACATCCTCTCCAGCATCTGTTGTCTCCAGATTTTTTAATGATCGCCATTCTAACTGGCATGAGATGGTATCTCAATGTGGTTTTGATTTGCATTTCTTTAATAATCAGTGATGTTGAGCATTTTTTCATATGTTTGTTGGCCTCATATGTGTCGTCTTTTGAAAAGTTCGTATCCCTCTCCCACTTTTGGATGAATTTGTTTTTTTCTTGTAAATCTGTTTTAGTTCTTTGTGGACTTTGGATATTAGCCCTTTCTCAGATGGGTAGACTACAAAAAATTTTTTCCCATTCTGTTGTTCGCTGGTTCACTATAATGATTGTTCCTTTTGCTGTACAGAAGCTCTGGAGTTTAATTAGGTCCCATTTGTCTATTTTGGCTTTTGTTGCCAATGCTTTTGGTGTTTTAGTCATGAAGTCTTTGACTATGCCTATGTCCTGAATGGTTTTGCCTAGACTTTCTTCTAGAGTTTTTATGGTGTTAGGTCTTATGTTTAAGTAATTAATCCATCTGGAGTTAATTTTAATGTAATGTGTCAGGAAGGGGTCCAGTTTCTGCTTTCTGCACACTGCTAGCCAGTTTTTCCAACACCATTTATTAAACAGGGAATCCTTTCCCCATTGCTTGTTTTCGTCAGGTTTGTCAAAGATCAGATGATTGTAGATGTGTGGCGTTGTCTCCAGGGCCTCTGTTCTGTTCCATTGGCCTCTATCTCTGTTTTGGTACCAGTACCATGCTGTTTTGATTACTGTAGCTTTGTAGTATAGTTTGAAATCAGGTAGTGTGATGCCTCCCACTTTGTTCTTTTTGCTTAGGATTGACTTGGTATGCAGGCTCTCTTTTGGTTCCATATGAAGTTTAAGGTGGTTTTTTCTCGTTCTGTGAAGAAAGTCATAGGTAGCTTGATGGGGATAGCGTTGAATCTGTAAATTACTTTGGGCAGTATGGCCATTTTCATGATATTAGTTCTTCCTAACCCTGAACATGGAATGTGTCTCCATTTGTTTGTGTCCTCTCTTATTTCCTTGAGCAGTGGTTTGTAGTTCTCCTTGAAGAGGTCCTTTATGTCCTTTGTTAGTTGTGTTCTTAGGTATTTTAATCTGTTTGTAGCAATTGTGAATGGGAGTTCGCTCATGATTTGGCTCTCTGTTAGTCTGTTATTGGTGTATAGAAATGCTCATGATTTCTGCACATTGATTTTGTATCCTGAGACTTTGCTGAGGTTGCTTATCAGCAACTGATACATTTCATTTCCTGGTCCTGGCTGTATGACAGTCTTTCTTACAGTGCACATTTGGGATACTAACTCATATTTCTTATACCAACTTTCCTTTGATTAAACTTCCCAAGTAGTTTATGCATCCTTTGCTTTTAAGATACAGTGACATGCTGCAGAAAGAGATATAATTGGGGCTAGAAGAGTTCCCTTCCTGCCCTCTAACCTGGAGAATAAATTCTCAGCAGTAGCCCTTCTGCTTATGAATCCTTGAAAACTGGAGGCATGAGGGGATGGCTACCTTCCCAAGAACTCCCATCTGGCTTAATGAAAATAATTTATATTTCAAGGTCCTGACCCAGAGCTTGTTAACTAAAGCCCTGAGTTGTTTGATAAGGGGTGAGAAAGAGCTCCTTCTTTTGTACCCTGGGCATTGTCTAGAAATAGGAGGATGGACAAAGGGCTCAGCTAGTGTCCAGTGCTTTTTGCTTCTGAAAATTATTAGTGGAGATGGAGTCTCACTCTGTCACCCAAGCTGAAGTGCAGTGGCATGATCTTGGCTCACTGCAACCTCTGCCTCCCAGGTTCAAGCAATTCTTCTGCCTCAGCCTCCTGAGTAGCTAGAATTACAGGTGCCCACCACCACACCCAGACAATTTTTGTATTTTTAGTAGAGATGGGGTTTCACTGTGTTGGCCATAGGCCAGGCTGGTCTCAAACTCCTGACCTCAGGTGATCCACCTCCTCCCAAAGTTCTGAGATTACAGGCGTGAGCCACCACGCCTGGCCTGCTTCTGAAAATTATTTAATCATTGGGAAGTATGTGAGTTGGAGGCAGACATTACTGCCCAAGGTTGTTGCAGGGAACTGAGGAGAAATGGAGCAGGGGGCTCCACTCCTGCCAAAGCTGTGCAGTGGTGGTACCAGTGCAGGCGGAGAACAGTGGTCCCAGAATTCCAAGTAGTAGTCAGCAGTGGAGGAGCCAAAGGCCACGGGTTGCTCAGAGCCACATAATGATGTGCCAGCAATGTAGCTGGAGGAAGACTGGTGTGAGACCAACACCTCTTCTCCTCAGACAGACAACAAATGAACTCATACACACCTGTCACAGGTTCTTCTGTGGTTGAATGAAAGACTGTTGTATTAGTCTGTTCTCAGACTGCTAATAAAGACATCCCTGAGACTAGGTAATTTATAAAGGAAAAAGGTTTAATTGACTCACAGATTCACAGGTCTGGGGAGCCCTAACAATCATGGCAGAAGACAAAGGAGGAGCAAACTCATGTCTTACATGGCAACAGGCAAGAGAATTTGTGCAGTGGGACTTCCATTTATAAAACCATCAGAGCTCATGAGACTGATTCACGACCGTGAGAACAGTATGGGGGAAACCACCCATGATTCAATTATCAACTCCTGGCCCCGCCCTTGACATGTGGTGATTATTACAATTCAAGATGAGACTTGGGTGGGGACACAGCCAAACCATACCAGCTGTTCTAGATGCATCCATTGGTCATGATACTCAGAGCAGGCATTTTCTCCACATAAATCCTTCAAGCCCATACTATTAAGAAAGTGAGTGAATATAATAAGGAATTACTTAAGAAAACAATCTCGGCCCACATGTAGAAATCATTATTTGGAAAATTTGAAGTGTGGTGAAAAAAAGAAACTCAACAACAAAAATTAAAGCCTTAAAAGACCGCAGATTACAATGTAATAACTTGAAGAAGTTTTATCCTATGACCTAGGAAATACAACAAATGTAAAACTCATGGGATTTATTAAGAAAATTGCCTACATCCAGTAGCCTAAAACTAGCCCAGTAATGAAATGGTCATCCATTCAAGCAAGAGGACTATTCAAAATATCTCACAGTGGGGCAGTGCATGGGCATCTACCAAGAGGAGGAAGCTGTCGATCTACCATTTAGATCACCTGCCAACATAGATTGCTGTGCCAGACAACAATCCTTTAGTTACTAAACTATGGAAAGGACTACAGCTTTGTAGGAGAATAAAGATCCAAGGAGGCCAGACAACAGGGGGCATTTGAGGAGCTCAGGGAAAGAGATATTTACCAACTAATGTAGAAGTATTTTAATATTTTGACAACCTGAATACCCATCCTGGTACATACTATCGTGGCCCTGCATCCATCCATCCATCCATCTATCCATCCATCCATCCAACCATCCATCCATCCATCCATCCATCCAACCATCTATCCAACCATCCATCCACCCATCTGCCCATCCATTTGTCCATGCATCCATTCATCCATCCACTCAGCAATCCATTTTCTCTCTATTTAACAAACATATCCTGGGAACGTTTCCTTGGTGATACACAGTGGATCTCTACTGTGGGTTGGAAATGGCTCTTTTCCTCAAGAAGCTCACAAGTTATTCTTGTTACTTCTGGGAAAGATGTGTTTTAAGTTGCTGCCATTTATCTTACTGTGATAGAATTATGGTAAGATTTCATGAAATAACAAATTTGTAAAGTCTCATAGAGACTATGCTTATTATTTTATATTTTTCAGAGCAATTTTGCATTTTCTCACTTGTTCCTCATAGCAATCCTGTGAGATTGATAGAAACACATTCTACAAACAAGGGAATTGAGATGCAAAACCCTTATGAGACAGGCAGAGGGGTACATAGCCAGGAATCTGGCCAGATGATTTTTTAAATCAAGGGTAGAAACACTTTTCTGAGTGATTGTGTCTTCAAAGTATGGATTTCATTTCTATTTTAACATTGACATTGTCTGACAAACCATACAGTCAGGAGTGGAAGATCCAGTTTACTGTGATTGAGTTGATAATCTGACTGCAGTTAGCCTGTGTTGCCTCTCTGTTGCTCTGATAGAGCAAGAAGGAAGAAAGAATCCACTGAGATTCAAAAGTCCCCTGTGATTAGTAATAATAATAATTTCTCATATAAAATGCAATTCAACACTCTCAATGGAAGGCAATGCTTCCTATTTTCTTGCAAGAAGTTATTGAACTGAGTCACATGTTCCAGTGTTTCCACTGGGATTTACTTTCTTCGTTTTTATGAGGCCAGTATGAGTTGTTGCTTTTCAGTCATTTGGATCTTTCTGCACCTGACTTTGACAGATTTTGATAAAGTAACTGCCTTTGGCTTTGAGAATGAATGGAAAAACACATTTTTGTGGTTGAGTCAAAGAATACTTCTTAGAAGTTGGTAAAGTTTGTGTCCGTTTTTAAACTGCCGATAGGAGACACCCGACGGAGTATTTCCAAAAGGAAAATAAGATTTATTGCCCTTTCCCCCAGTAATCTCCTGAACTTCACTAAAGGTTTTGGCTAGCGAAGAGGTAACTACAAGAAGCATGGCCTGTCCTCAGGAGATTTATGACCAAGGTGTGGCCAGTGATGATTTAGGATAAGGCCACCTGCTTGGAAAGCTGAAGAGTTCACATTCACGTTATCGACCATTCAAGGGGTAAAACAATGATCAAGAATTATTACTCCTCAGCTATGCCTCCTTGAAATGAGTCAGTGCCTTCTGTATGAAGAGCGATGGCAGGCATATCCTTCTACCAAAAATCAAAGAGGCTTCACTGTGGTTTATGATGGTCGAATCCACAGAAGTCTTTGTGAACAGAATAGATTGTTCATGCACAGATGATCATAGACTCCTCTATGCCTGTCAGATATGTTAACCAAGAAGAGGTTCCAGGGTCCTCCCGTTGGTCTTGATTTCTCTCAAACCTGGAGTGGACGCTGGATGAAGTGGGGCTGGGACGGTAGACAGAGCATCAAGGTCTGGTCCTGGGAAGCTACATCTGAATGAGACGGAGCCAGGCTCAGGGAGGAGGTTAAATGGGCTCTGTCTGCTGCCGGGTTTGTGGCCTCCTCAGGTCTCTGAGGCCTTTTCCAGTCCCTAGATCTTGGTAGGTCCTGATTGATTATCCACATTCTGCCCACCTCCTCCATTCATAATCCCCTGGAGTTGAAGCTTTCTATGTATATAACCACGGAAGGAATTAGGAAGGCTGCACAGCAATTTAGGCATTACGCAGTGCTCATATTACTCATCTGTTGCTGAATTTAAGCCCCAAAACTTAGAGGCTTAAGACAACCATTGTATTTGCTCATGACTATGTATAAAAAAGTCAAAGTTGTTTCCAACAGTCAGCAGCTGACAGCTATAGTGTTTCTGAATGTATATAAACAATTTTCATAACATATAAACAATACGGCCATTTTGTTACCATGGAGACAAAACCATTTTGTGATTATGCCTGAAAGAATGTGGAGACAGATATTCCACAATTCAGTACTAACTAAACATTCCCCACCTCCAGCTAATATGAGTTATCTAGTCCCACTGTAATCTTCCTGCCTTATAGATAAAAATTACCAAGAGATCCAGTCACCAAGTTGCCCCCACTTCCTGATATTACTCAATCAAAACCTGTCCCTTTAGACCAGGCATGGTGGCTCACAACTGTAATCTCAGCACTTTGGGAGGCCAAGATGGGTGAATTGCTTGAGGCCAAGAGTTCCAGACCAGCCTGGCCAACATGGCAAAACCCTGTCTCTACTAAAAAAAATACAAAAATTAGCCAGGCATAGTGGTACCTGCCTGTAGTCCTAGCTACTCAGCAGGCTGAGGCAGGAGAATTGCTTGAACCCAGGAGGCCAGAGGTTGCAGTGAGCCGAAATCACACCACTGCACTCCAGCTTTGGGGAAAGAGTAAGACCCTGTTTCAAAACCAAACCAAACCAAACAAACAAAAAAAAAACCCACCCTGTACCCACTACAGAATCACCCAGCAGACACCCAAATCCTACAATATGCCCCTCCCTACTCCCCCTTTCTGGTTCCTCTGGAATAACTCTCCCTTAATGCAGCAAGTTGTTTGACTACAAGTGTGTTTCTAGTGGTCTTTAAATATGGGTCAGCAGTTTTGGCTGAGCTCAGCTGATGGTCCTTCTGCACCTGGAGTCACTTACATGGCTGCAGTTTTCTTGCATCTCAACTGGAATAACATGGTCTAAGATGTCCTCACTCACATGGCTAGTGGTCAGGCTGGCTGACAGCTGAGGCACATGTCTCCAGCAGGCTAGCCCAGGCATCTTCATGTGGTAGACTTAGGTGGCATAAGGCAACCCCCAATGCACAGCATATTTTAAGCATCTGCTTGTATCATGCTTGTTAATACTTCACTGGTCAAAGCAAGTCACATGGCTAATCCCAGAATCAACGTGGGAGGGGACTACCAAAATTGCAGATAAAGGAAGAAGTGATTGGGGGCCAATTTATGTAACAAACTACTATAGCACTGAAACACACAATCTCATTCAATCCTCACAAATGAATACACTATTATCCTAAGTTTACTGATGAGAAAATTAAAGTTCAGAAAAATTTGAGTTTCGATTAAGGCCATAAGGCTGATTAATAGAAGGTCCAAAGTTGCTGAGCCATCCTTCTTTTCTTTCTGGGAAAGAGTTTCTTTTCCCCGAGCCCTCACTGAAGATTTGCCATTTGGGTACAGATGTACTGTGACTTTGGTCCTGCAAGGCTCTTCAAGTGTCTTCTGTGACAATAATTTCATTTAGCATAATGATTTTAGGCTCACTTATTCTTCTTACGGCCAGTTCATATTGCCTTGTGTAGATATGCCACATTTTGGCTTATCTGTCCATCAGGTTATAGAAATTTGGGTGAAACTTCCAGAGAAAGGGTCATAGAGTTAAATTACTAACTTTATATAGCAAGGTCATGCTAACCTATTTATGTAGTTGACTGGAGCACTTGGATAGTGATGATTAAACATCTCAATCTAAACACTGCCTTCTCTTCCATAGATTAGGAAGGGTAAAGATGTCCCAGGAACCAAGGACAGCAGTGTGGAGAGGAATGAAAGACCCCATAAAACTAGACCTCTCCCTTGTTGAGGTAATCCCTGTAGGATCCCATTTAGGGCCAATAAAATTGAGAGCACACTTTTATTGCCAGAACATCTAAACATGGCACATTTTATCAATCAGGGATTTATTCTGCTACCACATCACTAAGAACAGCCCTAACACAGCTGGACGAAGATCCCCTGAAAATACAGATTTGACCAATTTCTGATTTCTTTAGTTAAACAGAAAACGTCTAGGGAGGAAATGGAGAAGAAGAAAAGGAAATAATCTCTTTCCCTAAAGGTACTCCACAGTGAACAGGAGTGTCAGGTATCTGTGTAAACTAGCAGGGTTGTGAAAACTAAGACTGATTGAAAATGGCAGAAACTAGAGTTGGTTCTAAAAAAAAAACCTGCGCAAAACAAAATAATGTTGTACATAGAGAACACGTCTTGCTATAATTAACTGTAAAAGGCAGCAGAGAAAATGACTGTTGGATGTGCTCTGAGGCCTTCTCACTGGATTGTGCTTCAACTTCATGTGGGTTTCTGGAGTCCAGTCACCCCCATAGCTTCCCCAGGGGCATCTGAGGGGGCCCAGAAATCCACACTTTTAACGGGGCTCTGAGTGGTTCTGGCTGTTGATCTGAGCACCCCAGTTCTAGAAACAAGATGGTCTTAGAAGCCATCTTGATTCTCTCCTTCTGGTTACAATGTTCATTCTGAAGGTAAAACTCACAGGAGAAAGGAGAATGCTTTGTAGTCTTTGAGGAAGAAATGGATTCATCCTCACTGAACTGGAAAATTAAATTGAACAGCACATTCCACATAATACCCTGGCCACCTTAGGTCAATGAAAGAAATATTTTAATATTGGTTCAATTTGTCAAATTGGGTTGAGAAGCCCTCTGTGGAGGCAGAAACACACATTTCTGCTAGAAACTGATGAGTATTCACAGGTTAATTATGTATATTTTAGCGGAGTTTTCCAGAGAAACAGAACTAATTGTGTGTGTGTGTGTGTGTGTGTGTGTGTGTGTGTGTGTGTGTGTGTGTGTGT